>NC_084671.1:2345000-2372500 GCF_028389875.1 Rhea pennata | reverse complement strand
AGCTCGTTTTATCATCTGTTCCGAGCCCACGTCTTTGACTAAAAGGTGCCGAGCGCGGCGCCGGCGGGGAGCCTGCTGCCGGGCACCCGAGCGGGGCGCACGGCGGGGAGCAGCTAGGGCCACCAAAAATGCTAGAAATAAGCCTGTTTGATAAGCCTTGTAAGCATAAAAATAAAAGCAAAAAATAAAAAAGCCCACCTGTGCAGAGGCACTGCAGCAGAAACTTGGAAACAATACGGACAACGTAATTCCCAAATTTCCTCGATGCTTTGCTGTAATCCGGCAGAGCCTCCGCAGGAATCCGCGTGGCTCGAAGGCGTCTCCGGCAGACGCAAGCAGGCGGAGGGATCGGGCCGTGGCCGGGCCAGCTTAGAGCAGCCGCACGGCGCCCGCTGAAGCTCTTGGTGCTAGAAAAATCCCAGGATTCAAGTCCGAAAATATCAAACGCCAAAACCTACTGATTTTGTATCTGCTGGAAACGGGGATATTTTGAGAGGAAATTCCGAGCGGACGTGCATCCAGGAAGCCACCCACCTCCCCACGGTGCGCGCGGACAGCGGAAAGGAAAACCCTTGTGGGCTCGGGGCCGCTGCCGCCCGCCCCGGGGCAGCACCGGCGCAGGCGGCGAGCGCTCGCCCACCGGCCGCCCCAGCAAGACTGCTCGCTGTTCCTCTTCTCGCTCCCGTTCCCACCCGCGCTCCTGCGATAGCCTGCGCAGGCCGCAGCTCCAGCCTCGCGCAGAGAAAACGATTGCATTATTTCTAGTAATAAGTAGGGGGATTTACCGGAAGCACTTTTTTTGTAGGGGGAGGTCACCAACAGAAGAAGGAACCCAAGCGCGAGCTGTGGCCGCGGAGCTCCTTGCTCTAAAGCAAGGAAGCCAACGTCCCTCACTTTCCGCCACGCTCCGAGAACCGAAACGTGTTCGGCGCTGCACCGCGCGTACGAGTACGCCCTTTTGCGGGCGACGTTCCGTCACGCTGCCGAAACGCCCCGCACTTCTGCTTGCCCCCGTCCCGTCAGAGGAAACGCGCGTCCCGGCCGCAGGAGGGACGGGAGCTGCCTCCGCCTGCACCTGCATGGAGGTGCCGACCCCAAACGCTGCAAACCAATGGCTCAACTCATCGTAAAGCACCTGGACATGGCATTTTGAATCGACACCTGAGACATCATTAAGTGCCAAAGGTATTGCCAAAGCAAGGTAGCACAGGCCATTCTCAAGTTCATGCTCATATTTATGGCTAAAAGGATAAAACGCATTCCCTTACCGAACAATTTCCAACCTCATTGCCCGAAGCGTTAAGAAGTTAGTCAAAGGTTCACTAGGAGATCACAGCGCTTCCGAGCATCGATCACGACAACCTCCAATAACCTGCTACGAAAGAATCAAGTCTAGAGACTTCCTTACTAAACCCGTTGGACTTAATGAAAGACAAAACTGATTCAGATTTACATCGGGGCTGAGGACTCCACGCTACCAACTTCAGCAGATCTGGTATGACCAGCATGACCAGGTTTGAAACATTCACGGTGGCTTTCGACAGCTAAAGGCAGGAGACTGACAGGGGTGGGGGGACAATACACAAAATGGAAGTGCTGCAAGCTTCCCTACACAGCGAGTAAATAACACTCTGGTTAAATTTATGTTTAATGAAAAGAAACTTGAACAACACACAGAGGTAATAATTGCACTTTATAATATAGCTCAAGATGAACAACTTAATATATTGTAGGATGATGGCAGCACATCATTATTAGGATTATTTCACTGTTAGAACTGGAGGCTAAAATTTTACATGCCTGTTGACATATATGACAACATACAGTTGACTTTTCTGAGCTGTGTTTGTTCTGTTTTGCTTTGAGGAAGAGATAAACTATCTATACAAAACCACTTCTGAACATGGATCAAGGAAAGATGTTTTGCCTATGTTAAAAAACATTGGGGATCTTTTCTTCAAGGAGCTTTACAGCCCTCAACATTTGGGAAAGCAATCCAGAATACAACAAGTAGTTGCTTGATGCTTCTGCATCAAGAATTCACTTTTTCTTGTCCTCATGAAATTATGCCTAAATTTGCTTAAGCTGTTAATCCCTGAAAAAGTCAGAGATTATTAGTGACATATGCAAACATTGTGGAGCAATTCCCTCAGATTTCTTCCCTGAGAAGGTTTACACTTAGATTTGAAAAATGAAGTTGAGCTTTCTATATAGTTTATTCAAACTGGGCATGGCTGGACACAAAAGCTGAAAGGAAGGAGAATTTCTCCAAAAGCCTTTTCAACCTGGGCTTTGCAGAAGAAAAGACTAATTAAAGTGTGAGATCTAGACCATCTAAAAATTTAATTCAGGAGCAGATTAGAACAAGCTGCTGGTCAGAACACAAAATAAAACTGTCAGCAAGAATAAAAATTCTTGATGTTTTGCATACTCAAATTTTGCACCCGTTTGTCCTGATCAAATACCCATGTGAACAGTATCCAATTTTTCTAAGCAAGTTTTCTTCTCTTTCCCCTTCACTACCTGTAGCTGCCCAACCACTCCTATCTGCCAGTCTTCCCCTCAATTTAAGTTCTAGCTGTATCATATTGTTCCAGTCTTCCACAGCTTATTTCCTTTCCCCCTTAGTTTTAGCCACCCTGCAGACCGGGGAATCAAGAGACGAAGCATTACTGGAAATCAGAAATAGTCTGTGGTAACGTCCTTACTCCAAGTGAACCAAACCAGAGCCGCAGATGGATGGATACATGCAAGTGAGAACAGAAACAGTTTCCAGGGTAAACTTAATGGTGTTTTTCCTAACAGCAACTGCTCATATTTCTTATTTTCATATTGACATGCTATTAATAGAAACACTGCTAAGAATACTGCTTACAGCATTGAATTTTCATTTAAATAAGTTATTAGGTGTTGGATCAATTATTATCTATTCTCAGTGCAAATTACTTCTACTAAATAGCCTGGTAGTACATGAGCAAATACAGAAGATCACTGCCTTCCTCTGTGTTTCAGTGTTGTATAAACATCAAACAATGTAACAGACACTATTTAATCTCCACTGACTATATGATGACTCTTAGCCTGAATATAAACAGCCAGCTGGTTCCAGTGCCCTCATTGCTCTGGAACCTGCGCTCAACCACTCACGTCATGCAGCAACAGCAATGGGTTTCAAACACTTGTTCTCTAGCAATGCAAGTGTGAATAGCCCTTGTTTCATGAAAAGCCAAACCAAACAAACTAAACAAAACCCAAAGAAATAGGTGATTGAGTCTTCCCTTTTTTTTTGGACTTAAGTTGATAGCAATGGAATCATGATTTCACCTTGCTAGAAGGTTAAGTTGCTAACCCGAATCATTAAGGTTTTTCAGAGAACACTCTTCAAGCACTTGAGATCAACAACAGCTCAAAACGCTCCACATCTTTAAGCAAATATTCTCATTAAATTGTTTTACTGTGTATTTAATAACATAAAACATATATGATGGTTTAAAGAATGAAGGCTGCCTGGGAATCTTAAATAATACAGTACACTGTAGCCACATAGAAGAGGGAAGAGAAAAGAAATCAAAGGGAAGATTTGACATAAAAACATGATTTGACTCTTCAGGTTAGCTGTGCTCCAAAATACTTTTCTTTTTCTTGCTAGGGTATGTCAATGCATGTGACAGGGCAAAGGACACACATTTTTGTTACTCTTGCATTCATCATTTTGCCCTTTCCCATGTATCACAATGTAACTCTTCATCAAATTTGTGGCAATGTGGCTTAAATCATTGTCTGGAGATTTTATTCAATATTTATTAGGTGAACTTTTGCTTTTGCATACGGTTTTGCATTTGCAGAAGTGTTATATAAAAGTCTAGCTTTTCATTTTTTAAAAGGAAGGTTAGAGAAACACACGTACATATTTAATTTGTGCAGACGCACTGCTCAAGCAAATAAATACTGTCTTCATCATTTTGTTAGGTTATAACCATTCTTAAAATATCCACAGTGATGCTTTAACTCACATCTCTGTCTTCCCCCCCCCCCTCCAAATCTTTGGTGTAGGATCAAAAGAAGATTGCTGATTCTTGTTCAGGCTCCCTACATAGCTAAATACCAGACAATGCAGTATTAGTTTTAAATGTAAAAGGCAAATATAGCTCTAGGCAGTTACTATAAATTCATTCATCACATATTTGGGTGTTTTTTTGAATAAACTCCCCGTGTGCACTGTTCCATTGTTCCTAGAAGAAGCTCTCAGAGCAGCCTGTACAATGGTTTCTTGCTAAGAGGTACTTTTTTTCAAAGCAACAGATACTCCTTTGTCATTACACAAAATTATTAATACATATAATATACTTACTAGCTGAAAACCGGAACTGGCTTTGGTCTTTGAAAGCATTATTTTGCATGAGTAATGTAGGATACTGCTAGCGGGCACGGGTTCATTGCCAGGCTGGGCAATATTCCACCCCAGCCAAAACGGAGCCGTCCCGTCACCCTGCCCTACGTTTATGCTGAATTATCATCAGTTTGGTGTGATTAGGCACTTTTCTGCCTGGTCTGGCATGTACGGAAGCAATGCTACTTGTCTAAAAACAGACATGTTATTTCTCTGTGATAAACATCCTTTTGCCCATTTTCCCCCCTTTTCTCCATACCTCTGACATATTTCTGTATTATTTTCCAAGTATATTTGCATGCCTTTTCATTTAGAACTGAAAACAGCAGGTAGCAGCATCCAATGAACGCAAGCAGTGTTAGCTGTGAACTGTGAAGGCCATATAGAGCTTTTTTCTTTTTCCTCAAAATGGACCAATATAGAATGGTGGCCTACAAAAAAAGTGTAAATCTGATAAAAAATGTGTATTTGGAATATAACCAGTATGAAATAGATCCAGAAAAACAATTTCCTTTTAAAACAGACATAGAATATACATGCTGTTCAGATTTCAGTAAAAAAGAGACTGTCTTGATGTGAACAGAAAACAAGTTGTTTCCACAGACTGTATTTTCACAATGTTAAAACTTTTCAGAAACAGTGTTTCAAAACACTGGGAAAAACATGGATTGCTGAAGGTAGCTACTTTCCAACAAAGGAAAGAAATATTGTTACTACTAATTTTACCACATGCCTTTTTGTACAGAGCACTTTTTGATCATATTTTAAAGGGCAAATGAGAATAATTTTGAAAGTTAAAACTGAAAACAACCTCTCAAAATACTATTACTTATGGCATTTAAAAAGATAAAACAAAGCCATCATATTGTAAAAGTTTATCTTAAAATCAGCTTTTCCAGAACATTCTTACAGGCAGGAGATATTACTAAAATAAACTCTCAAAATAACCAGTGTGACTGTGCAATCCCTACAGCAGAATTCTTCTTCTTCTTCTCTCTTTTTTTTTTAATGCATGTATTAAAATGTCATAAAATAAAAAAGTACAGATTATAAGAAACAGCAATGCCTATTTCTATAGAATAATAGATTCTATAACGCCTTACTAACAGTCTCAGAAATACGTCAGTATGTCCTTGTCACACAAGTTCCTGTTAAACGATAAGCGGTCATCTGTAGAAAACACCTAAGACAACAGTACTGTGGGGAAAAAAAAATCTTTGTAAAACATCCACTACGGTATTTTAAGATTTATTCAGTTGACACCTCATAATCATCTCTAAATCTAATGGGACATAAATGCATTTCATCACAGATGAAAATCTTCAGCGACTACTAAAATGAAAATCAAAAAATTATTACAATCTAGTAGTTTGGCTTGCAGCATGCATTAATCAGAAATCATAATAAATCCACATGCTTCGTTAGACAGCACATTAGTCAAACAGTTTTGTATGATAACGACATTGACTAATGGGCTCAGAGTTAGAAGGGTCAATCATAAACTCATCAAATGCTTCATTTAATTTCTTAATTTGGACAAACACAATTTGTTTATGGGAAAGATATCAGGTGTTCTTGAATGAATAATGGCTATGAAACCAAACTCCATTAATCAGCCCTTGATTACAAATGACTCAGAGATTGTTTGTTCTAATTTCATTCATTTGGGTCAACAAAGAAAACATGAGCAAATGAAACCATTTGGAAAAAAATAGTATGCTTATTTCTCCATATTTAATAAAGCTGTAATAAATATTCTTTCAATAATTGTAACACAAGAATTTTACTACTCCATTAAATATCATTGCTGTTTCAAGTGAAAAAAAAACTAATATATACGATTTATAAGATGATCATGTAGGCATGAAACGAGATCCTCAGGTGCTCGACAACCATACCTTTGCATGCAGAGCAACATGCTTGCATTTCAAACTTTCCTGAAAGGGCAAAATTTGAAAAACAAAATGGGCACTTTTTGATTTCCACTTCCTGTGAAGTATGTCAAGAAAATGATGCAATTTAACACTCCTCTTCACCAAGTAGGCAATGAGCTTAGCAGAACTGACTCAGAACTAAGAAAAAAACCTTGTAGATCTGCGTACGCCCAGGATCACAGATTCCTGTCACGTTTTTCAGGCCTTTCGATTTAAGCCTCGACCGTAATTCCACAAGCCCTTATATTCAGGAACAATTCTGCAGTACGTTATTCAGTGCAGCAGAACAATTTCTCAAAGTTTAGGAGAACTGGGGTTTTATTCAGGAGGAAATGTCACTACAGCATCACTGCTCTCAGTGTGAGCTCTCCGGGGTCCAGCAAGAGAGGGCCGCCAGCACCTTCAGCCATGCTTGCAACCACCACGTTTCACTTCTTCCAACCAAGCAACGCCCACACTGAGCCTGCTGTGGCGTTTTAGATTGCTTGCCACCACATGGCCCGTTGCAATTACCAAGTATCCTTAGGCTAACCCTCCGGTCCTGAGGGCCAGGCTCGTGCAAGGCTGACCTCCACCAGTGTGCAGACCCTTGCACACAGGGAAGCTTCCTAGCTACATGTATGTGACTCTCTCACTTTGGTGCAGCTGCACCACAAAAAATACTCAGCTTTGTTTAAGTGTCTGTCTTTTTCTGTGACTGTTTAAGTTTCCTTAAATACTAGAAGGAAAGAACCAATAGAAATACAAAATTGTTTATATCCCAATTTCTTTTTATCCATTTCTAAAGCACTGGGTATCATTACATCTGCAGCTCAGGTACATTTGCTTCACGCATAACAATGTGTATTTTTGGGCAAAACTTCAAGTAAAAATATGAAATTTGCTGCCAGTTGAAAAATAACAGAAGTTAGAAGTTGCAATTAGTACGCTGATCTGAGCCTGGAGCTAAAGAGGCAATGAGGAGGATGTGGCAACACATGAGTTTGCAGGCTCTAGGACAGGGGCTTTATACCGCTCTGCCACAGACCACTCGTCTGACCACTGGCAAATCACTAAATCGCTCTGAAAGAGCTTCCCTGCCTCAAAAGGACAGTATGAGATAAAATCCATTAAAGGGTGGGGTATTTACCCATGAAGGCACTGGGTGCCTTGGGAACGCTGACAAGCTGGAGCATGAGATACCAGGGCTCCGACCCCATCCCGCGCACTCAGGAACTTGCAGGGAGCACCAACACGGCCATGAAAAGGAATGAGGACATTCTGTTCCTTTTTCACTTATTTCTCCCTTCAGCAAGCCGAATGATAGATCCCGGCAAACCCCACATCTGGAAATTAGATGGAAAGGCCCTGAATGTTTAAACACACCATTCATGCCCATGAGCAAGAGACAGCATTGCCGAGCAGATTGAGCATTTCAAAGCCGTTTTCTGGGCACGCATGCTATAAAATCCAGCCAAACCCTCTTCACTTTCACTTCTTGTAGAAAATCTAAACTGAAGGGTAGTAAACAGCCAGAGATTTACAGGGCAGACTGTCATAATTTATTTTAGGTACCTACTTTCAGAACATGTGCCCCTACCCAGAGACAATGGTGAAACAGATCATGTTGAATATGAGAAATAAACATATTTCTATCAATATTAAGACAATGTAATGTTTCAAAGGCACGCTTAAATAGAAAATATCCGCACAACCACATATGGTTTCTGTAGCCAAAATAGTGTGTAATTAAATTACTGGGCAAAGTTGCTAAATATGAACAGATATAAAACTTAAGCTAACTGAAAAATTGTCTTTGACTTAAGATCAATAGTAGGACTGCAAGATTCATCTGCATATAATTAGCACACATATTTGCATCAAAATCATGTATACCATATGCTACAATATTACTGAAAAATCCCATTAGTTATAATGTAAGCACAGGATACTTTTGTTTCTTGGAAGCACAAATACAGAGCTCTTATAAAAACGTAACAAAAAGTAAAAATTCTAAAAGCTTTAGGATTATTTCTAAAAGCAATAATGTTCATTAACCAATAGAATTACTGCAAAGTCTACTTGCAGGTTCTGTTTCAAATATGACAGCTCTGTTTATATCAAACCAGTAATATTCCCTTTTTTTTTTTTTTTTTTTTTTTTGGAGGGGGTGTATTTTTTAGTAATTCAAATTCCATATTTTTCCAGCAAACTTTAAAATGAAGTTGAAGGAATTATTGAAGGAATTATTGATTATTCAAGTGTTTCCTTGGTCAGCAATGACAGAAAACAGCTGCACTTCAAAATCATGTACATCTAAGGACAAGACCATTAATATGTTTTTAAAAATTACTTGGAGTAATGATTTCTTAAAATAGTTGTAAACTTTGCATGCAGGAAGTATTATTCTTTTAGTAGCCTAATGAGACTATGTAACTTTGCCAACAAATTAAGAGCAAGTAATGTATGAATAAAAGTATTAATGTCTAGCAGCATAAGCATTTATGCCTGGCTATAAAGCTCACTGGTGTAGACAACCCAAGTGAGTTCAAGCACTTTATGCATCTTTATAGAATCCAGCCTTAGTGACCTCTGATTCTGATAAAACACAATATAATTAGCTAACAGATTTATTCTTACATTTTCTTGAATTTCTTATCATTTACTACTTTTTGTTACAATTATTAATACAGGTCTGGCTTAGTTCCAAACACAGAGTCTGTGTGCATTAAAACACATTAATCCAGCTCATCACAGGTTATAGTCTCATGTCGCAGAATAGGCGTGCTTATTTTACTTCCAAATATCTATCACCATCTAGTTTTTCCTGATGCTCTGGGACTAACATAACACTGCATATGCAATTATATCCGAAATACTCTGGTAAAGACTCTAAAATCATAAAACAAAGAAATTAAGGATTATTGCTTTCACAATTACGCGTTTAAACGTCCATACTTTACTGCATCTTACCACACAACACTATATCTGATTAGTACTGTGATACCACAAACTGTAGAAACAAGGGCAGTTACCTAAAATAGAGCTACCTATGTTGTAGATATCAATAGTTTGGTTAAATAAAATCCACTGAAAGGAATTCTAGCAAAAACATGCCTTTAGGACTCCAGAAAGAGAGAGTATAGGGGATACAGGAGGGCCGTTCACCGTCTGAGCAGAAACAATTCTCACCAAAAGGCACAGCAGCTAGGACAGAGATGACGATGGCAGTAACTCCAAGACAAGCAACATCCACATTTGAGATCTACACAAAGCGAATCTTCCCACCCGAAGGCCGTGCACGAATTTACTCTTTCAGAGCCACAGACAAAGTAGTAGGAAAGAGGCAGAGAGCACAAATTGGGTAAGCATGTGATAAGCTTTATCGAAACAGGCCAGGGAACAGTTAAATGCTTCTTTAAGGAAACCATAAACGCTCCAAGATTTCAGAAAAGGAGGTAACAAGAAACTTCTAAGAGAAACAGAAGCCCTTTAGCATTATAAATTAGTCTGGCTGAAGTTTTCCTGCAGTGAATCAAAGTAGCTTCTGCTTCTGCCAATGAGCTCCTCTCAGCAGAGGTTAACCAGTACCCGTAGGAGACAGAGAGAGTGGTTTCGCTCACACCATGACACTGCCAGGCTGTCAGAAAGAACTGGCAACATGATGGGAAGTTCAGCTGAGAAATAAAACAACTTCAAAAAAAATAATAGTAATACGCCAACTTGGAGTGATTAATATTAATCAGGCTTGTCTTCTCCTCAGTCCTCAGGGCTCTGGGAATTACTAGATATAAAGGCAGGAACCACAATCAAGTCAGGAAGGCATCTGATACGGATTCAAAGCTCATGCATCCTAATGAATACAGTATAATTTTCTTTCTTTTCTTTTAAACATCTATTTCAAATACATTTCTGAGAAGAACATTTCATTCTGGAAATCTCTGTATCCTGCAGAGTTTGTTCCAAATTGCTCTTTCTGCTGATGTTGTCAACTAAATTATTTTGAACATGTGGAAATTGTGATTGAGTAGGAATCAGCAGTTGACCTAGAAACTCAGTGAGCAAAAGCAAGAAAATTGGGTTCAATAACTCCATAACCAAATGACTTTCCTAAATAAGCTGATTTGCAGAAAATAAAACCTCCTATATTTAAATAGGCACCTAAAACAGAAAGGTACATTACGAAAATGTTTGAGACCACAGACTGAAAGAAATCCCTCTGAACTGATAACGTCCATCTGCCGCGATCATACCGTCTTTGAGCTGAACAGATGAAAACATAAAAACTAAGCATCTTGCCAATGAAGAGTTGTAAAGTAATCTATAGGGTATAAGGATAGGATTACAGAGGGAAGAGGAAACGTTCAGATCTTTCTAAGGAGGGTGAACTCACTGAGCGCCCTGAAGTCCAGGAGATCACTTTCCCTTGAGCTCTGTGAAGACAGACAACCTTTTGCTCCACAGGCATGAAAGGAGCACGAGATGGCCACGGAGAGAGCGATCAGACTGCCCAGCCTGGTGATTCAGTACACGTTTCAAGTGTAATTCCAGTTCATACGCCTCTGAAAGAACTGAGACAGGGAGCAACATCGATCCTCACAGACTGGGGCAGACTCGCAATCGAGTAAAATCCCTGCCGGGGCTCACGGCTCTGCAGGCCCTGTAAGAACCACCATCCTTCCTCTTTCAGTGATCTCTCTTCCTGAATTCTTCAGAACTGAAGTGTTTTGCTAAGAGATAACCATAGAGCTTACTTATCAAAATAGAGGCCAGGACCATTCCCACCCACCTTTTTTTTTTTTTTTTGAGTGATCTTTCATTAGTCAACTCTCTTCCTCCAGCACTCAAGATGTGTCGATTTTTTCTTCAGGCAATCTCCAAAGGAATTCCATGATACACGCTATCTTTAGTAAGTCCACAAAAAGCTGAAATAACTTGCTGTAGATTAAATTGCTAGAACAACATTAGTGATGAAAAATCAAGTGCTCTACAAGCTGAAGGGGTTCTTCTCAGGTATGTTTGCTCTTAAGTTTCTGCTCGATCTCCTGCAGAAAAGTACTTATGAAGGACTTCATTTTTGCTCTGAAACCGAAACACTGAGTGAAACCCACAGTTGCGGCTTCTTTCCTGTGTCAGGGAAACTGCACACACACCTTAGCTCCTCTACTCGTCAGAGAGGTGGAGGCCATCTACAGACCACCCAGCAAAGCCTCTACAGGTTGGCTCTGAGCATTCAAAAGATGGAAAAGGCAAAACATTAGACTGAGGAGCACAACTGAAATTTGAACCAGCTAAATATGTATGTCAGGTACTAACACACAAGGCGTTCATCCTCTTTTTCCAAGAAAATACATAATTACCTTAAGATTTGAAGAATTCATCCCATTTAGGGAATACAGTGATAGCAGTACGTAACAAAATCCATTCAGTGAGTTCTACTTATGATTTTGGGGCACTCTGCTAGATTTTCAAACACTATTACACAGTGGCATCCACAGCACTGCCACGGAGGCTGGGACCAGCCAGCCTGCGGTGCGGGCAATGCCTCAGGTGCACGCGCTCAGAACAACTACGCTATCGCTTTCCCCCGCCTCGTTTCCCGTCATTTCTCTCTCAAGTTTCCAGTCCCACGCAAGTTTTCCGAATCGCTTGCTGACATGAAGAATACAGGCAGGTAAAACAGCACAGCCCTCTGCTGCTGACCGAAGCTCAGGCACAGAGCGACGAGGTAACGCGCGAGGAGCATCGCAGCACCGAAGGCGGCCAGGCAGCAGGAACACCAATGGCCACTACCGGGGGCAAAAAGCAACGAACGCTTGTAGCCAAAACCACAGCAGCAGTGGGAACGAGAGCCAGCAGTGAGCTTCACAAACTCCAATCTGAAATTTTTAATCTTTTTTGCTTTTTCTTGTCTTCAACATTTGAATAGCTCATCCTTGACAGCAGAGCAGCAGAATATGAACTTAATCGTGAAGAGCTGTTACGTGCTATTTTGCGGCCTGTGGCACACCAAAACCCCGGCCCCGGATCCTGCGCCCAAGCCCACGAGCAACGAGGGAGCGGGTGCTTTTCAACGACGAACGCTTGCTGAAGGCAGCCAAGGCAGACGAGCAACGTGACAGGAGCGCTGGTCCAACGGCCCTGGCGGTCCCAGGCCTCCTGGGGCAGGGCGGCCGCGGACGCCGCGCGGACACTGAGCCCCCCAGGCGTTGCTTGTTTAAGGGGAGCTTTGCCCTGGAAACAGATTGCAATGAATTCAGATTCTCAGCTTAGCTCAAGAAAAGTTGTACAAACCATCTTCCAAAAAAATCCGGAGGGCCTTACGTCAGCACTTGGCTTACTGAACTATTTGTTCTCCACCAGACATCTTTGCTCACAGAGGTGAGAGAATTTCATAAATGGAAGTAAGAGTCAGTTATCCAACATGTCAATAGACACTACTCAAAACAACAGTTTGAAACCAATACAAATAAGAATTTAATATTAACTCAGACTGGGCATATCCACATACTAACTATGTGAACCTTTTTCAATTTTCAGGAGCTCCTAAGTTTATAAAGATGCATTTCAGATTCTAACAATGTCTAGAGAAAATATTACTGAAAAGAGTACCTTAAGTATTTTTACACTGAATAGGTAAAATGCTAGGTACTATTACGTTCTTTGTGCATACACGCCATCACATTTTTAGTAATCCTTCTGAAATTGCCCCCCCCCCCTTTTTTTTTTTTTTTTTTTTTTTTTTTTAGAAATTCAGTATAAAGGATATCAAATTTCAACATGAAAGCCCTAACCAAAATAACAAGTCAGCAAATGCTTTCTATAAAATTTATTTAGAAATAAGTACCAGTCAAAAAAAGTTTTTATACTTACTGCCACCTGCCCATCTTACCACTTTGCATAGCTAGAAAAAAGCAAAACAGAGGCCATCCTATTTAACTAAACAGTTTTTATTAAAGTAAAAGAAAAGCAGGAATCTATAAAGTAGCAAGTGATCCTATTAGTTCCACCAGACTAAAATCATACAGTCTACGTATGTGGTCCTTTCGGCCACATCTGTTATGAGCCATTTTGATACCAGAAAGTAGAGAATATTTGACTGTCTATTTATCAGATGACATGAGCACAAATGAGGATTTTTCTCCCCAGAAGAATGTATTACAATGGCTAGGTAAAGAGAAACGCAAGTAAATGTTATTACACACTTGCGTTTTTACAAAAGCTCAAGCCAAAGTACCTGTTATATTCCATTATTCTCTCTTTAAAGAATATGTAAAAAAATGTAATAAAGATGCATGGTGCAAAATTAAATGAGGCAATCTGATAGTATAATTCAAAGATAATGAGTTAAATATCCAATATTCAGAATTGCTGTCAAACAGATCTGATAAACGTTAAATGCTTATGATTTCTATTCATCTGTTTTTACCATATATTGCTAATGTCATGTGAGTTCTCAATTCTCAAGTCTCCTTTAAATAAACTCGATCAGGAATTCTCTCCACAAAAATGCTCTATTCTTGAATGCTCTTTCACCAATAGATTGAAATGCAGATTCCCAAAATAGATCAGTCATTTATTTCAACTCTAGACCTTTGAAAATCCAGATCAATTGCCTTTTGTAATTGTCTTTTAACTGGAGAGCAAGAAATTTCTACTTATCACTAGAGAAAATTTTTCAGACTACTCTGGTCAGAGTGGTAAGACTGATAGTTCAAAACGTCCATATGCTATTTCCTTTCGCTATATTTACGCTCAGAATACTCATCTGGATTTTACACTTTATGAGAAAACATGGACACCTTATAACAACTTTTGGCACAAATAACTGGCTTTGACGTTTTGGAGTTTTCTATTAATTATATCCCTTTGAATAAGACCGGATTCTAGTCCTTGAAAGTTTTCTCTTAAAATCAGTGAAAAGAGCAAGCAAGTTTTTAATACACAAACAAGCTCAAATCTTAGGTGCCTCTCTGCTGCTCAGTAATGAAGTCTGGGAAAGAAATCACAGACACCCAAGTGGTTTGGCAACGGTAAGTGACAGAAGCTCTGCTAAATCCTCTGTTTACACTGGGGATTAGCCGGGTGGATTGTGCGCGGCAAACTGAGCTGTCCATGGTCAAGGGAACCTGCTCCCTGGCAGCCCGTGGGGCACCGCGACAAAGCCCGGTCCTGGTAGGAAGTGACCCAGAAACGTATTCCTGCGAAGGATTTACACAAAGCCAGTCTGCCTCATAGAAACTCCATATGACCATTAACTGGCCTGCAAGGCCTGCCAGGAGGCCTAATTACAGGTCTACAGAGCCCACTAACAAAAGCTGAAGAGCTTTAGCCTAGGGATGATCTGCTTTATACTGACTTGAGAGAGTCCATATAGAGTGACAAAAAGAAAGAGATTTAGCTTGAAAATTCTCCCAAGAGACAAAGCATTGTAGCTCAGTCTGCAAGGCCCACATGCAACATACTTCAGATAGGCTTAAATGTACCACCCTCTCAAAATTAACATTCAACTATTGCCTGCTTAACATCTGCTCAAACATGGCAAGTTGCTGTGATATTGTGAGACGATGCTAAAAAGGCTTTTTTGTATCCAAACATTAAGGAGGATAAGTAAATAAAGTCATGCAAATATAAATTTATGGCCAAGACCAACAACTTCTACTGAATGATAGTTTTTATAAACCAAAAATCAGTCTCCTTGACAATTAAAGTGAAGTGTTTTTTGCCATCTTCAAATATTATCCTGTTTAATCAGGACAATTAACGTACATTAACAAAGCAAACAATTACTTAAAGCATATAGCAAAATCAGCACAAATTAAGAGACAAAACTTCTTGGCAGCAATATATTACCAGAATATAAAAACGGCCATGTTCCCCTCCACCCCACACAACTACTGGTAAATATGCAATAATTTAGCAGCTCTCCCCCAAAGAGGGATTCTCATCCCCTGAAAGCACCAGTGAAAAGCAACCCCCCCCCCTTTTTTTGAAAACATCTGTTTTACTATTTTCTATCTTTTGGCCTTCACAGAAATTGGTTGGTATTTTCCTAAACGAATATCTAACTCATTCTAGAAAAAGACTTTTCCCATACTGAACATCTCCCTAACTCCTCCTGAAGCTGCAGCTGATCTGTAGACCACTGGACACTCAGCTTCCCTAAACTCAAGCATCTCTGGTGATGGAGAGATTAGTGAAGAATGAAGGGAGCCCAGTAATGTATAATTAACTTTCATAAACTACGGCCACTGTACTAGAATAGGACTTGGAAAAGCTGAGATAGTGAAAGCATTTTCAAAATCCATATCCTAAAAATACATATCGTTATGAATGTATTTAATACACAACCTTCCTTCTCTTGCTTAAGGCCACAGGGATATTCAATTTCTACATTTTGCATATAATTTCCATGTCAACAGAAAAGTCACAAAAGCATCTTCAGATTGAGAAGACAACCCTTACACACAAACAGTTCAGGGATACACCAGAAAAAGAACAAAGCAAAACACAGGCTGTTTTTCTCTTTTTTCTTTTGTACCTAATGTTCTTTTGGAAATTGCATGCTTTATACAGTCCCCTAATGACTGTGGTATATAGCTACTGCAGTTGTGTATAGTACTTAACATGAACATAGCGTTAGCTTTTTTACTAGCCTGATTCACACGAATATACTACAACCAGTTTTTAGACTGAAATTATCTATACTTGGAGAAAGGGTGAGAATTCCTGTTTTTAAATATGAACAAAACATCCTCAGACATTTTGAACTCTAATAAAGCAAGGTCAAAAGCTGTCTCCTAGAACATATGCACCTATTCTGCATGAACTTAAAACTTGACATCAAAACAGTTTTCACTGATTTCTGTATGCTTCAGGTACTGAGGTGAGTTTTAAACGAAACTGTTTTCAGCAATAAAGAGTTGCTCCTGAAGAGCTGCTCAGCTTAGGTGACATGACTATTTTCACTTGCCACCTAGACCTACTGGCAAGGGATATACCCCTCACACAGTTTTTGTGTAAGCCTTCCGAAAATGCCTAAATGTACCACAGAACAGTTTCGAGATAAGATGTTTACTGTATGAGGCATAAATAGTCATGGATTCAAAAAAACTAAAGAATTGTAAGCTTTCAAATGAATATATATACGTGTGTGTGTGTATATACATATATGTACATATATATATATATATATATAAATAAATCAGAAAGATACAGCCTTCAAAACAAAAACATGTGTTTGTAGTCTATTAATCCAAGCTTAAAGGAAAATGAATTTACCTAACCAGTGGCAATAAAAGCTGGCACTCGGAAGGCAAACATAAGCAAAGTAGACCACAGGCAGCGTAGATGGGGCAGCCGTTCCAACGTAATGCCAGCTGGTGGCAGGTAACCTACCATCCTTCCAAAGGCCTGAGGTTTAATGACCTCAGTCAATGTCAGTCATGAAAGCTACATTCTAATACTATTTTCGACAACCGTGATGAAAATTAACTTCAGTTCAACAGGGATATATTGCAAATGTACAAATTTCAGACAAATTTCTTTTCTCAAAATGAAGCAAGGTTCAAGACAACAGTAACCCAGCTTTGCCAAATGAACACAGGAACTTAAATACCACATGTTTTTTTTCCTCTTAAGCACAGACAGAATCATAGAACGGGTGAGGTTAGAAGGGACCTCTGGAGATCATCTAATCCAACTCCCCTGCTCCAGCAGAGTCACCTAGAGCACACTGCCCAGGATTGAGTCCAGACGGCTTTTGAATATCTCCAAGGAAGGAGACAAAGGAGAGAAAAAGGATACCTTGAAACATAGACTATTTGATGGGGCTAAGCAAAAGAGGAATCTAGTTAGTAAAACAAACTAATCCAAAGTATTATGAGTCTATGGTGAATAGCAGACTATAAACTTAAATAATATATAAATATAATCCTGGGAGAGGCAATAAGCCACAAAACCCATCAGGCAGCTTGAATTAAAGTCAAACTGCTCTTACAACAAACATTGTTATTTTATAGAGAAATAACTTTTAGCTCAAGCATGTTAATATTTAATATATTTTGTAATCTATCTTACACAGTTAAGGTGTTACTGTGCTATGTTTCTGTTACATTTATCCGAAGGCATTTCCAGTATATTAAGAACCAAAATATTTGCTAAATAAACCAAGTAATCTTTTCTAGGTTAATACTTTCAAAGTATAGTAAGATAAGGAACTCCTCAGACTAAAATGACCAAATATATTTATACAAACAATATAAGAAAACGTTGGATTTATTTGGGATATTAATAAAAATGTCATGGAAAAGGAAGTTTGAGAGGCCAACATAATAGCATTTCAATAGAGATGAACAAAGATGAGACCGTCCCAAAAACCTCTTCAACACTCGTTGGCAATTTTGAGCTGCTGTAGAAGACAAAACTGTATTGTTTGTCTATGCCACAGAAAGGAGAACAGCATTATAAGCAATTATTAAAACTTAGACTACGCATTTTGAATGCGGCATGTTTTTTAACCCCAATTAATGGAATGAAGCATTTCCTATAACCTCTACTGCCAGATAGTCTACAAGTTACTTCACAAGTTTGAAGTATATCCTGAACTGAGCACGACATACAGGGAAAAAATTTATCATCACTAAAGTACTAATTTAAAGTTACATCACATGGAAAAAAAGCATTCAACATCATGGTACAACAACTGTTGTTGATTCTGCCCATTGATTCTGAACTTCTCAAAAAGACAACAAAACACATTTAAACTAATTATCTGTGGACAGTACACTATAAATATTATTTAGCTATTCTTCAACAACATATGAACACAAAAATAATAATATAAAAATATGCCTGAAAATCAAGTTAGAATCTGATCTTAAAATGCTGAGTGATTATTATTCTGAAAGATTAAACCAACAAGTTAGTATAGAAAGTAATGCCTTTAAAAGAATTTCATATTACTGAAATGAGAGATATAACATGTTTCTGCTGAAAACATCTGCTCAGTAATGTTCTGATAAACATTTTCTTTTTTCTTTTTTTATTTAAGGTAAAGAAATGGGCTTGTTTTGCAATGCATAAACAAATAAGAAGGAATATATGGAAAAAATATTATTAACGTTCTCAACAGTGCTCTCGCATCAATTTAACAAAATTCAATTGAATTTGTTAAAAACAGGACTAGGGGAGGGAGGAGAGAATGATCTCATAAATGCATAAGATTACCAACAGTTAAATAAAATCAGGAACAGAACTTTTTTCTATATTTGAAATGTTAAGAGAAATAAACAGATTACATCTCTTGAGTTATTTATGAACAGTTTGCACCTTCAATCTAAGTTTCAGAGTCCAATTGTGAAATTTTAAATTAAAAAGTGTCATAGGCATTTTAAATGTTTTTGGAAATTTCCGGGACCCAGGTCATGATGATATATAACTCACAGATATCTTTTATACATTTCCCAGGTGTTAAATTAAAAAATGAGGTGTGACAGATGTGAGTAGTATAAACAAATTGTGCTTTTTTTGGTCTGTGCTGTCACATCTATTTTATAATTATATGCTTCAAAGATTTATTAAAAGTTATGGAGAACAATGAATGCATTTGAAGCTGTACAATACAAAAGGCTAGATGCATTTTTGAGAAAAAAACACTAATATCAGAAGATGCATTTCCTTTAAAACAAAAACTTCCCAGATGTAGAAAAAAAAAATAGAGTCTGATATTTCTTAGATTTACTATTTATAAATTAAGACTACATATATTAGAAACTAAAGCTGAGCTAAGGACCAGCAATTATTGCAAATATATATTTACTACCGCGTGTATGAAATGCTGCAAATTTTCCCTCTTGGGGATAAACCAACAAAGTTTTAACGGTAAAGTAAAAACAGGGAATAGAATAAATCAATTACAAACATTACTACAGGTTAACATCTTAGAGAGTTAAATTACTATTTTTAATGATTTTAAGATAACTGAAAGTATCTGAAGGACAGTTAGTATACTGTGAACAAAGACATATCATTATTCATTCATAATGCATCTATAGTGACCACGAGGCTACTGTAGCATAAGATGCTGGGGTGATCCCAGATGCTCATCTCGGACGTGCAATCTAAAGCACGTGCGGCTCTCGCAAATCAGGCCTCGGGCACCAGGCGAAGAGAAGACAAAGTCTGTCCCAGGCAGCGAGGGGACAGCAGCCGGGCACGAAACGCCGAGCCTGGAGGTGGAGGCAGCAGGCCACCACAGTACCCAGCGCCCCGCGGAGCAGAATAGACCCAACCGTTCCCGTAAGGCTTTAAGCCAGATACAAAACTAAAGGATTCCTCCAATTCTTATTTAAATTGAAGGTTTCAAAATTAAAAGGGGTTAGAAACACATGCGCACAACATGCATCCTGCTTTTCTTCTCACCAGCCCTGGACAAATGCAACCCCGCACCGAATGGGAACGCTCGCTGCAGGCCTGTCTGAGCTCTTCAAAACCTTGCTGTGGATTTGTACTACCACTCAAACACATACATATATACACAATAATTCAGTTCAATATTAAAAAAATTAATAAATAAAGGAAAACAATCTTTGGGTATGCAAAGGCTCAGGAGCAGCAGTAAGGGGAAAAACATGCAAAGCCTGAAGATTAGTTCTCCAGCAGCAATGAAAAACACGTACTTCCA
Organism: Rhea pennata; assembly: GCF_028389875.1. NCBI lineage: Eukaryota > Metazoa > Chordata > Aves > Rheiformes > Rheidae > Rhea > Rhea pennata. Next base: position 2,352,513 of record NC_084671.1, on the reverse strand, counting down.
CCCCCTTAAAGCAATTTATTAAGTGCCAGCGGTGATGTACACCAGTTCCGACTTAATTAGAGATTGAAGTGAGCTATGGAGAGGGGGATTCAACATTTGGCAAGCCAAGAAGGCTAGAACTCCTGTGTTGAGGGGTTTCGTCTTTCCGATAGTAGGGAAGCTACGCGAAGAGCAGAGTTCTACGTGCAAGGGCCACGCTTACCTGCCGCCTCCAGCACCAGCTGCAGCCTCGCCTTGGCCTGCTCCGCGGGAGTCTGCAACGACATTCGGAAAGGCTCGTGACCAGCGGCGCGCTCCGCCGGCGCGGGCCGCGCGCCCCGGCCGCCCCCCGCGAGCGCCGCGCCACCCTGGGGCCGGCTCGCAGCGAAACGCGCGGCTCTTCTAGCGCGCCCCAAACCGCTCCGAACGCGATTCACGCGGCTCGTTTCACGCGCTTGTTCCGTCATCTGCTCTGATCTCCTCCTTTAGTTTTCAGTTTGAAAGTCTGCCACACCACGTGCACAAGCATGCACACGTCCTTCCACTGAGTCGTGAAAAACTACATCCTGCTCTTCTGGGAGTTATTTCTTTTAGGGAGGGTTTAGTATTATTATTATTAAGTCCTTTGCTTTACATCACCTTTACTCGCATTGCAAGGAGCTACTTGATGGTGAAGAAGAATTTTATTTCTACTAGAACAACATAAGGACTGCTCAGTTACTCCACAGCCGCTGGGAGGTCTACCTCTGGAGGCCTCCATATAGGTGTCTTCCCATTACGGATCAGTAATCCCTGCACAACGGACGAGCCGTTCTTCTTAAATTAAGGTTACTAGCTTGGGTCCAGAAAGCAGGTTTCCAACTGGCGAATGAGGCCAATACTCTGAGAAAACGGACACAGATGACTTAACATGAAAATCACAATTAGGACCTCTGAACAAGCCATTAGTGCATGTGAGAAAGACTACTACTGGAGGTTGATACTGATTAAAAGACTATTAAATAGCAAAATTCAGTAATGCCCTCAGGAAACCAAAAAATGGTGAAATGACTCGTGTAGAAAACACTACTGGAAGGACATTTAACAGAAGTTGCAGAACAACCTCTCGCTTTTTCCATATGAGCTTTCCTTAAGCATAAGCAAAAGGACTCAAAACCAAAATTCAAAAGAATTCAACCACGAGCATTGTATCCTTCCAAAGGTGCCTGGTAACCTACTGCAGTTACACTTCGCCTAACTGTGCCGCTTTACAGGATATCATAGCATGGAAGCAAAGCCAAATTAGACCATCTCTATCGTAGAGCTGAAAGCAGTATTTTTATACAAAAGAAAAAATAATCTATTTGATTTGCTATAAGGTTGCTCGTTTATCAGTAAGAGAAAGATTAAATACATAAGTATTAATATCCCCAAACAATTGCAAAACAGATGGTAAAACATATCTACAGGGAAAGATGTGCAATGACACTGAAACAATGCTAGATGACAAGCAAAAGATACAAAATACAAAAACGATTTTATAAATTCAGAATGACCTGCAGAAGTAGCCTAGCATGGAAACAAAGAACTTTCCATCTGGGCAGCATCATAGATTATATATAATGGGATTCAAGACAGTTACTAGCTTACTTCCTTACTTCACTATAGAAGTATACAAAAAAAAAAAGTCTGTTGGAAAAATGGAAGAATGTCTGATGTCATCAGACATCAAAGATGATGCGAGGTCAGTTTAGCACATTTGCTATTAGTATCACGTTCCTATGAAGACGGTTTGTACACACGACAGAAGTGGCAGAGGAGAGGATAAGGCAAACTTTTATTTTTGATCAAGTTGTATTATTAAATCACTAAACAATTTGCAATTGAGGCATATATTCAAATATATTTCTGTAATTAATAACTGTCATATTTTAAGCAAATATTTGAGTACATGCACTCAATTTTTAATGCTAAATTCTCTAGGAACATGTAGTACATCCTTTTAAATTTGTATTTGCACACAGCAAGTCTCTTGCATCACATCACTATATGTCCCATAAGTACTATTTTTAATGAAACAATTGTGCTAAAATCAGTGTTTCATTTGGTGTTTATTGTTAAAAACCAAACAAAAACCCATATACGTTGCTAGCTAACAATAGCTACTAGAAGGTCCTGTGCTTGATGGACAGCTTCTCAGACATGCTGAAGAAAATTTTGTGCCAGTAACACAATTTTTAAAATAAGAAGGCAATTGCTTTTACACCATCAGCATCATGTTTTGCTTTGAGTAAAGACTCAATTGCAGTGGGGATTCAGCAATATATTTTATAGAAATCATTAACAGGTTTGAAAGAAATGCTTCATTTCAGCTACTAATTTTATTTTTAAAAGTTAACATCAAAATCCTCTGCACTTCCTGAGATGCATGCTATAAGTCTGATTGAAAAAGCTGAACTAAAGTGAAAAAATTCTCAAGAAATTTTGGGAAAAAAAAGATTTTATTTTTTGAGAAGCCATGACTTTAAAAAACAGAACCCCAAACTTCCATTTCAACTAACGATGGCGAATACTGCTCAGTAATGCACACGGCTCTCGTCAGTGATGGCAAACACGACATCCCCGTGAGATTCAAGCAGTAATCACGCTGAAATATTTTGAGCTGCAATGCTCTCTTGCCTAATTTTTAGGAATACGTGTACTTCATATAGAGTATACGACTCCAATGTTTGTCTGTGGTAAAACCGGACTTGTTGAATTCTTCCCATTTATCACCAACGATACTGGTTGGGAATAGTTTAACTACAGGGCTCATCTCTTACAACATCTTTAATAAAAAGCCTAACAAACCTTAATGCGATGGTGATCAATTTGCATGTATTTTACACAAATTTGTTTTATCTTTGCATTTGATACAGACAAACCCAGCAATCCTTAAAGCTTTCTACAACTCTACTAACAGATATGAGTGACAGCCCCTAAGTGCCATGTTTTTCCTCCACAAGCATGATTGACACTCCTTAGCTGTATTACACATGCTGCCTGAAATTATAATTAAATGTTTTCCCTAGACTTGCAAGGGCGCTCTAGGATATCAGATTTGTTCAACAAAAATAGAGCAAGCTCACAATTCAAAAGATTTTCCACTTACTGACACAAACCATAATCTCCCCCAGACACGCAACTGGCCTCTGCACTAGTACATTATAAAAATACGCAGCCAGAGATCTCCAAGCTTTGCAAGCCAGTTTGTTTTTATCAGTTGAAACATCTTCATGTTGCTTCCTCCCCTGTCCCAAAACATCTTCATGTTGCTTCCTCCCCCGTCCCTAAGAGGTTTGGGTCCTGGCTTTTTCGTGAAGACGAGCCAGGGCCTCCCAGCCACACCGCTGTTACAACAGCGGCAACGCAACACGTTCCTGCTTGCGCTCCCTGGACGCTGTGAGCGCAGCTACGCGTGGCAACTGAAGACAGCACGAGAATTGTGGTTGTGTTAAACATGCTCTCCTCAGACAAGTCACTGCCCTGGGTTTAAAGGTCTTTTGATGCAGAGGTACTCAACAGAAATCCATTCTTCAGACTGAATTAGTTGTTTAGCCAAAAGAACACCCAAAACAGACTCGGCAAATAAAGCGAGATTGGTGGGGTTAGATAACCCCACAAATGATTTTCAAAGCCAAGCAAATGCATCCTCCTGTTTTTTCCAGCCTACCATCAATTTCCTGGAGATATTTACCTGGCCTCTCCCAATACCTGATAAGCTTAAAAAAAAACAAATCAGAAGTAGTATAATAACAACAAGAAAACAAAACGTAAGTTTTCTAGCTGTTTGGTTATTCAAGACAACTGAGGACATATGCAGAGCTCGTCAAAACCCTAAAGCAGATAGAGTTTGCTAATGGCTTCTAGAAAAGCAGAAGCTAGGAAGATTGAGGCTATCACAGCAACACCTCGGCGCGACTGCAACCGTGGCTCTTCCAGAGACCTTCATGTGACTGCTCGTACCTTCTTCTCAGGCTCACCCTTCACTCAGAACCAGAGGAAATATGCAGATCAGCTCAAAGTAATTCAGAAAATGCCCGAAAAAGCATTTAGCTGCAGCTCCTGAATGCTTTCAAACTCCAGCTCCCAGGCAGCAGACGGACGGACGGCTGGACTGCAGGCCGAGCCAAGAGGCAGCAGGCACACCCGGGCCCGCAAGGCAACCGGCGAGCGGCACGAGAGCGGGCTCTGGGCTGGGGTGTCTGGGCTAAAGGCCCCTGAAGTTACAGAAGCCGATTTGAGTTGAGTGGAGCAACGAAGAAGAGGAAATTACGGACAGCTGAGATGAAGAGAACTATTTTGCAAGGATTAAGATCGGGAAGTTCTTCACGTCAGACGGGGCTGGCGTACAGGAACTCTGGACTGAGAAACACCAGCAGGCGCTGGGCTGCCAGAAGCTCTTGCTGAGGAGGGACAGGGATTATCTGAAGGCATTTTTACTTCCTCCAACTGAGGCACTCTCACAAAAACAACTTTTTAACACCGCAGCCCAGCCATTAAATGAACGGAGCATAGACAGATAAAGGGGAAGCTCCAATACAACAAAAATATCTTACTAGTGTAATGTCTAAACAGTGACTTCACTGAAGAAAAACACATCTCATGAACCTATTCAATCTCTTCAAATATATTGATGCAGTATCTTGGAAAGACAAATAAGCTGATGTTAAAGCATCAAAAGCCTTGAAAGTCCTGCACAAGAAACAAAAAGTAGTAATCAGGGCACAAAAGACAAACACAAGAGCACCTCTCAAGGGTATTACCAATTACCACCTATTTCATATTAAAAAGTAGGCTGGTTTTATAACTTCAATCACGATCAGGAAAACATGCCGAATGATGGCATTCCGACAGATTTACAGGTAATACATTATTTAGGGGTACAGAAGACTGGGAGGTTTAACTAGATCAAATGACAGTAGCAGCACAGAACAGGATAAAATGTAATGCTGATAAATACAAAGTAATGCATATTGGAGAGAACTTCTCACTCACCTTACTGTGTTCTCAAAGAACAGTATCAATGCAGGAAAAAATAGTTTAGGCAACACTGTGGACAGCTACATGGAGATCTCAATGTATATCAGCAATGAGAAAAGACAAGGAAGAAATGAAAAAAAATTAAACAAAGAGGACAGATATATAATTTCATTTTAATCTATTCCGTAAGTCAGTGGCCTGCCTTCATGTGAAATATTACATATCCTAGTTCTAGTAAATCTATCTCAACGGGAAAAGAGCAAAGAACCCTAACCCAGAGCTATCTTTTAAATGGAGTTTGATCAAATTCTGAAAAGGAATAGGACATGTTTGTTTAGCATAGCAATGACTGGATCTTTTCTAGTCCTCCCTTCATCATTAGGAGATGAAAAAGACGACAAGAATTCTAAAAGAAACTGAAAATAAGTTATTTATATTAAGGAATAGCTCACAGGAACATACAATACATAAAAGAAGATGGAGATGTTGGAAAAATAACCTTTGTCTTATATGAGGCAGAGGAAATAGAATGAACTTGAAAGGTGGCAAACCCAAAATGGATAGAGGAACATTTTTTTTCCCCGTAAAAACATTTTGCCATAGAGTATCAAGGCGAATAATTCATAATATGAATTCGTAATTTTCATATTTGATTTAAACCTCTACTTTTTTAGGTAACTCTGCTAAAATAATTGAATGTTAAAATGATTATGTCTTTTGTGTGTGCGTGTGTGTGTGTGTGTGTGAGATCCATCAGCAATATACTCAAACATAGGCTACAGTAAGACCGGCATTCTGGCCTAATACGGGTCTACTTGTTCCAAAACCTGAATCATTTGGGATTCATGTACAAATTGGGAAATATCTATTCAGTAAGATGCTGCTGCTTACTTTACAAATAAGAAAGTTTTTTTCTGCGCTTGCTCCCTGCCCCAAATTATCTATTACACACAATAGGAAACAAGATTTGAGTTTTGTTGTCTTTTTGTTTTTTGTTTTTTTTTTTTTTTTACTACTAACTTGCTGATACACTAGCTGTATGAAAGTGTTCAGTAGCTAACAGTGAAGCACATAAAAATTATATTATTGACACTGCAGTTTTACATTCCTACTTTTATCAAGGACAGAGCTTGGAAAAGAAAACTGCAACAAATATTTGAGGAACTGTCTTACAATCTTGAAACAGCACAATGGAGAATTATAAGCAGTTACAAGCAAAAATCATTTTTCTATTGTAAAAATCCTATTATTTTCTTACTTTAGATAAATAGCCTAAAAAGGAACAGAAAGTATCTCAAGTGACAGATGCTTTTGGCCCTTCCATTAAAAACACACAGCGTAAGCACCACACTAAATAGGAAAGAGCAATCAGTATCCAAAAAAAAGTAGAAAAGGAGCCAGAAAAGCCATTTTTCCCCTCTAATGAATGTGAAGACCACAGAAAGAGCATGACTACTGATGAAGAGACAAGTACAGCTTAACTAGCAATACATACACCACACTGAAGAGGTAATCGAGCAGGAACTATTTACAGAAGGCAGCTCCGCCAGCTGTAGCCAGAGGAAAACATCTGTACCCTGGCAAAATGCTAGGAAAAGCTTTTCCAGGTGTACAGACAACCCCACTCATTCCAACTATTCCGTGACCGCCAAGTTATCAAAATTGGGAAGGAAAGACAACAAAAGGGCCCTAACCATTAAAATTCAGAGTCCTGACAGAAAAGACAGAATTCCTGGCACAACTATAAAGCCATAGCTATAAAGCTCAGACAACTTAATGAAATGTTTCTATTAGTCAAAACACAAAAGAATACTTTGATTATATGTTTTTTCATCCTACTGAATTTTCATACAAAAGATCACAGAGGGAAATGCATTATATCATCCCTAAACATAATAGATGCTTTGACATGCCCCATCTCTCAAAAGCCTCGGATTCAGCAAATCCTTTCCATCTATCACCCAGGCCAAAAACGGTCATTAAAGCATTTGGACTTGTTATGTCTAATCACAGGTTCCTCCTGTGACATCTCTCCACTCTCCTAGGCTTTCCCTGCCGGAGACGGGGCTTCCCACAGGATCCGCAGAGTCGCTATAGGATGGGGTCAGGGAAAACAGCATCCTACCTCAGGATACCACCAAAACCAACGTTTCAGAAATAATCAACCAAGCCTTACCGGACCTAAGGCAAAACCTAATGTCTGGGGCAAACAGCTGCAGCTGGTCCACGCGCACGTCAGCGCTTCCCGTTCAGCATTCACATCACTTCGCATACTGCCGTAGCAAGTGCTCCTTTAAAGCACTGCGAGGCATAACCTTTCAGCAAAAGTTACTGAAAAAAGCCCAGAAAATGGCCTGCATACTGGAAGTGGACATAGCCTCGCTAGCCACCTGGAGAAATACATACAGCTGCAACTAAGATTCAAAAATTGGCAAACGCTGGTCTTTATAAAAGGAAAAATTACGGAAAATGTTAAATTCATACAGCCAAAAAACTCTGCATGAATTCTTTAATGAGAGAGAAGGGATAGATC
>NC_084671.1:2252500-2340000 GCF_028389875.1 Rhea pennata | reverse complement strand
CAACCCATCCAACAGGGACTGAATGAGAGCAAATTCAAGCTTGCAGAGTATAATTGACCAACATGGAATTTTGCCAGGATACTAAGATAAACATAATTACTCATATTAAGAGTGTTAATTAATTGTTTGTGAATACAAATAGTTGGCTGCTCAGTTTTATAGCTTATTAGAAAGCCAACAGTTCTGATCGGCATTGCTGCTCAGAAGTTGTGTTAGGATGCTGCTCTGTAATCCCCAAGTCTGATACACCAGTCCGATACAGAGCCAGTGAAAGTCAGGGCAAAGTCGACCACTGAAATCACATGCCAAGAAAGAAAAAATAGTGGTACCTACCACTTTCTGCATAAGGGGAGGATTTTTTTTAACAGCTCTTCGGTAGAAAAACTTTGTATAAACCAAGAACTGTCCAGATGGGGTTAATCTATACTAGTCACCATGAATCAGTGATCTTGCAAATACAGTATCGATATCCCGTATGAGGCACCTCAAAGCGCAAGTAGTGAAGAGGAGAGCAGCTCTGCGGGCAGCACGGCGCACACGCGGCGCCCGAGGCAGCTTCGGAAGAGCTTTACCCACACCTGCTGGTGGTTATTGATTAACATGCAACACCGCGAGTGCCGGCATGGCTGCCAGACAATATCTATACGCCTACAAACCACTGATGGGCTAAACAAGCTATTAATGACAGGTTGCTCTTCATCATTTAAAATGGACAGACTCTGCTGCTTGACCACAAGGACAAGCACGTTATTGCTTTGAAATGTTGCACAAAGACACAAATGAGATACCTCTGCAGAATAAACCACACGTATGGCTCCACGGTTCTTTTCTAGTATAGCTATTAATAGAAAACCGGGCCTGTTCAGAGTGACAAATATTCAATCTTCTATCCCAACGTTGCTACAGTTTCTCAAAATTTGTGCTCAAAAAAAGAATTAGCTAAATATAATTCAGCAGCTAATAACCAAAACTTCTGGAATACACATCTAATTTTCCCCATTAAAATCCGTTTCATTCTCCTTTTTAACTAGGCAAAAAAAAAAAAAAAAAAAAAAAAAAAAAAAAAAAAGCTTCTGAGCAGATTTAGCTATTCGTGGCCCCAAGGGAGGGCAGTTTTGACCTGCTTTTCAGCTAGACAGGCAGGCTGGACAGCCCTTCTCTTCCCGCAGGGTGCGGAAGCAGAGCAGCTCGTTCAGGAGGGACAGCTCTATCCTGCGCGCTGGAAACCTGGAGCTGAGAAACAGCCACAGGAACGTGCGCGAAGCTCTCCAAATACTTTTGCTTGCTACAGAAACTATTTTTAGCTTGAAACTAATTCCAAATTGTAATTTGTAAAATATTTATCACTTTTGCTAAAGTAGTAGTTATACTACTTAATTTAATTTCCTCATGCAGCTAGATGCTAGATACCAGGATAGCAGATGCTACTTATACACGTACTTAAACAAGTATCACATGAATGGTATAGGCATACAGCTAAAAGTAATGAAAACATACAGGCCAAGTAAAGATTGTATTACAAATTGGAAAACACCCTTATTTATACACGTATAAATACATACACACATATACATATGTAAATATCTCAAAGACTTGACATGGAGATTATCCAATCAATATAAAGGCTCTTCTTCTTTCATTGCCAACTTTGAAAAAAAAATAGGGCCAAAAATTCCTTATGGGTACATGGAGATGCAGTAGTTTAAGTAGCAGAACTAGTGCAATCAGGTGGCTTAATTCTTCTGAGGAATATCCCTACCATTTATTGATCTTCATGAACTTGTCGGACGTAACATTGAGATATAACACAGTTTTTGGCACAAATACTCCCATCTGTGTTTGTCTTGGGAAACAGTGGATTTGCTTCAGCATCCATTCCCAGGACAGATGTTCTAGGATCACAGGGTAAAAGGCAAAAAGGCTCAAGAACCTGGAGGTTTCTGATAGATCTTTCACAGAAATACAACTAACCTATCCAATGACGATGAAGTTTTATTCAAACACGTGCATTACCATGCCAAAGAGCTTTAGGTATTGTTACTCTGCCGAGCATCCTTCCCAAAATCCCAGCAAAACGCCAAGCGCCAGTGAACCTCCTGGGACACCACCTCCAGCCCTGCCAGGAGCGACTCAAAGCCAGAGCACTCTTCCTGCCAAACCCGCTGCTTTGAGGTGACATTATAAATCAGATCTGCAGCCCCAGCTATTGCAGCATTCCCAATTTAGAAAAAGTACCAGTCACGGTCATCTGTCAAGACTACAGCATCTTTATAATGCATTAGAAACATTCCCTGAACCCATCAGATTACAACAGCCTGACACCAGCAGGGGAATGAAACGTTTTAAAAATTTATTTAAGAGATTCAACTAGCATGCAAGATACCTATGAAACTAGCAAACAAGATTCATTCTCAAACTGTTCTAAGTACCATTCACAACACTCAGCTATTTGTTCCGTTTACAGATTCAAAATACTAGTTGCAATAGAACATTTAATATGCCACCACTACAAAAGGGAAACTATGCCAGAATATATGTCCTTTTCTTCCTGCTGTTAATCCCAGATATTGGTACATAAGCTCCTACAAATACTATTTTTTAAATGATTCCCAAAATGGAAAGCAACAATGAAAAGCAATTTAAAATCCACATGCAACAGACTGGGATAAAATTTTATTTTAATAGCAGTATAGAACAGTTTATATTTAGACGTCTTATGAAAAATTAAACATGAATTTAAACATTTCCCATGATATACTGAGAGAAGTATATGTACCATTAGCTGTGAATATTTTGATTTAATGGGATTTAGTAACCTGTTCAGATGAACTACTTAATGTTCTGATGGTTGCTGATACTAGCATTCTAAGCTCAATGAGTTTCAGACTTGTGACAATATTGTGTTTTTTTCCAGTTTTCATCAACTGATTAGTTTTTAATGCTAAGTATGTCTTGCTATCACTTGTGGTTTGAATATGTTTACTTAAACCAAAAATATTTTGCATCTCAATTATTATTTTATGTTGCAGCACTGAATGGAATTTAAGTCAATACATTATTCATAAAGCAAAGACAACAGAAAAAGACAAAGCTGTGCACTTCTTTCAAAGACTCCAAATTACTAAAACATACCATATTTATGCATGCAATATTTGATTGTGTGTGTTTTTTTTTTATCACAAGTTTGTTGTTTTCAGATCAGAATATGCCAAAAAAATCCAACACGAAACAATTTTTGTTTATAATTAAGGCAATCATCAATCCAAGGATTGTAGTCCATTTTATTTCATCTCTACATCAAAAAAAGTAATTTAAAAAAATTAAAATTCCCTTGAAATGGTAAGATAAATGAAAATGTAAGTGCCTTCACATAATAACAGTAAGCTGACCCTCTGGGAAATGGTTGATTTTCTCAATTCAAGGTATTCAAAGCTCATTCAAAAGTGTTCATTTGGAATGCAGATATCAAAGATGATGCAAATGTTCAAGAGAAAATTAAAACTTACCAGATGTTCTAATCCAGCTTTGATGTTTCCAGAGTCCCTACAACAGAAGAAAAAAAGTTCTAAATAGTTGCTAAACCCTTGTCTACAATGATTTATGTTTTCTCAGAAACGTCAAAACCATGTAATTTCTTGAATATGTAAAACGCTTACTTTTTATTCTTTAACCATTACTATAAAGAGTATCCACCATCCAAATGAATAACTGCAGATTTACTCAAATCCTTATATTCTACCTGCCCTACAATTGCTATGAACTTTAGCAATGCACAAGACATTCATTTAAACACTTTTTAAATTTAATATCCCACTTCATATTGAAATTAATGAAACACTATCATTATGCACTGTCTTATCAAATCCACATTCAACGGCTTTACAGCCCTGTGTTGCCACTGCTTCAAGAATAAACTTTATGAATGTCGACAAAGGTGATTCAATCAATGAATTGGATACTCATTAGGCACACTGGAACTTTGCATTTCACTTCCGACAGCAGAAAAATACAAGTGTGCAGATAGGAAAAATACAAAAAATGCTGCCACATAAACAGGATTGCAAAAGTGGACCAAACTAACAAAGTAAAAACATTTAAAAGCAAAGACAATTCAGAGTGAAATTTAATCCTCAACACATCCTGCTAGGTGCCGATACGGGCCGGCTTGCCAGCCGGAGCAAGGATAAACGGCTTGTCCAGTTCAAGCATGGGAAGTGTTAGATGCCCGCTCTCTGCCACTTCAAACACAAAAACAACAAAACCCAAACCAAAAAACAAAGCAAAACAGATGGAAGAACCCACACCACTGAACAGAGGCAGCTGCTTTCTGCTTGCCTTGACTGCAAGTTGTATCTCCTTCCACGCTCTAACTGCACTTTTTGAGGCAGACAGGCTGTATTCATGCCAAATGAGGAGAAGCTGCCCTGCAAGTATTTCAAGTTATTAGTTACTGAACTATATGATGTAGAGCATATTTAAACTTATAACATTACATATATTTCAGCAAATTATTCAGCAATATAGAACCATGCTGGCTAAACCCCAGTTACTTTCCACTAAGGTAGCAAGCTCTGTGAGACTGATCCAGGCCTTCTAATACTTAGTATGGAGAATGTAAAGTATAATGTGATGTTACACACAAAGATAGTTAGAAAATATGAAATTGTACTAAACATTAAAAAAAGCTTCTTCCAAATACTCATCTTAAAAGCCTCATTCTACTTAAGGCAGTATTTTATCATCAGGTTACCTTAACTGATAGAACTGCAGTCTCAAAGACAAATTAGCTTTGCATGTGCTGCATTTAAGACTGCTTTCATGAATACTTTGACCACAGAAATTATTTTAGGCTTTGCACACAAAGCTTTTCTTTATAATTACTCAAAGCTTTCAAGAAGGCTGCTGCACACTTGTTCCTTTCAAACTGGTCTTGAATAAAGTCACAGGAAAAGATATACTTTTCTTACAGCTTTTTTCTTTTTCTTTATTTATTTTATTTTATTTTTTTTGAAAAAACGAGTTTGTTATCTAAGTTCATATGTTATTTATAGAAATAGAAACGAAGACTTTTGCATCTCTTCTGTGGTGCGAGATGGCTGTAAAGAACTGAATTTGTTTGGAGGCGGGATGCAAGCGGCTGACGGGGAGCCTCGCCCCAGCCCTGCTTAGTGGTCTGGCTCCCGCGCTGTCCCTGTCCTGACTCCATCAATATTTGTGCAACTCCTCCTGCCCTGTGCTGAAAGCAGACTTAATTCAATTATAGGTCTCAAAACTGATAAAAATGGTCCTGAAGTGGAAAATGCGAAGAGATTATTGGCAAATGAATAAAGATTTGTATCGAACTAACACACAAGAGTATAGCATTTTTTTTTTTTTTTTTAAATCATTCTCTGTCTTAAGTCTTCTGGGAACAGAGAGTTTCCCTTCCCCTCATGCAGCACATCGATTTCTGAATTAGACTGCAATATTAAATAATTAATATACTTGCCATGATTGATGTTTTGCATTAGTTGAATATTAGGTTATCAATCAAAATCCACTTGGTTTAATGTAATAATATTGAAAAAGTGTCACTGGCTGTTCATCCAATTTGTAGTTGAGGCAGCACAGATAGTAATATCGGTGTAACACAAGGCTCTAACACAGGAAATGCAGTGGTTGAACATACATAAGGCAAACATTATCAAGCTAACCAGTACAAGGTTGAGGTTGTCCTAAATAAACCTTGTGGCACCTGTCACTTGCAATGAAAACCTCTTTCCAGCCAGAGGCTGCCGTGCATCAATCAGGCAATGACAGCTCGCAAAGCTGGGGCATCATTTTATCTTTATTGTTTTACAAAAATATATACACACACACATATACATACACAAATAAGACTCCTATTAATACTGCATTTCAAATACTGTGCTATGCAAAATTAGGAACTGTTGCTACAACTCAACCACAATGCATTCAAAGTCATTTTTAAAGCATAAGCTAACTATAGATTATTATAGAATACATTAATCTTTAATACCATAAAACACTGCAAGTAAAAGGCAAGAGCTGTTTTATACACATCCCATGTAATAACACTCCCATAAAGGAACACCACAAGAAAGTTATATTAATTTCATATCATTATCTGGTAATAAGGTTTTACACATAGTGTAAATACGTATTTACCTTTGAAAGTCTCCAATGCATGACATTTAGTTTTATTAAACAAGTCTGGTTTTATTTCTGTATTTTTTAAAACTACCACATAAGTTCTGAAGTTGCGTTTCCCCACCATAGTCAAGAATTTGTGCTGTAAAATACTAGTTGACATGCATATATTTGAAAAGCATATATTACATACATTAAAAACAGTAAGCATACTATTTGTGCTAGTCCAAACATCAGCTTTTGGTAATGCTGGGCAAAAACACTGCAGCTGAGCTAAATTTGAATCATGGCCATAGGGGACCTGTAACAAGCCATGAATTCAATTAAGCAAGTGTAGCCAGCCTTTGGATTACTTAAAACCATAATGTAGGTAACTAATTGAGATAGTGCAAACTTATTAGTGCTAGTTCCTTTGCCAAGACTAAAATCAAGCAGAAACATTCACTAGTATTTGCTGAAAATTCTGATTTTTAACTTGGAGATACTTTCACACTTATCAAAGCAGGTACGCATACAAAACCAACCATTAATGGAGGGAGCTGAATAATGCAGTCTCTAGTCTCTTCAAAATATTCATATTTTAGCTGTTCAAAAAGAATTTAAGATTTCCAAAATAATTTACCTTATTATAATTTTACAGCAGTTTCAGACACAGAAATCACAGGCGCAATACTTGCTTTTTGCACATTTGAGCTAAACAAATTGCTCAGTACATTTGGACACCATGCGTTGTTCTTGCACCGCTCATTGCTAGGTGCCTGACATGAAACTGGAATCTTGGGGCCAACAGTTAAACCAGAAGGTACCAGACCTTCCTCGGGTCAGGGGAGGACACTGGAAGAAAGGGAAGAGGAGGAGGAAGAGCTGCATAAGCTAGCATCTGGGAGCGAAGGAAGTAAGAAGCAACGGTACGCAAGTCTGGGCTGGATGTGGTTCCCAACAGGCAGCTGGGGCTGGGTGAGGAAGGAGCCTGGGAACCAGCAGAGCAGCATGAACTGCACCGGGCAGAAGATAGATTTGGCGGGTACGGGAAGGGGACTGGGACTGGATGGCAAAAAGCAAGAACAGCCTGACCAGATGGTGGGTAGAGATAACAGGATCCAGTTTCTGGGCAAGTAGAAACGAGGTCAGCAGAGGGGGCAGTAGGAAGGAGGGAGACTGGTGAGAAGCTGAGACAGCAAGACTGGAAGAGGCAAGGAACTGGGGAGAAGAAATCCAAAGGCAGAGAATGAGGAGCTGGGAGCACCTGGAAAAGGGGACAGCGCAAAATGGCAGGGGCAGCCCTGCGCAGGGTCTCGCCAAAACTCTCTGTTGCCAACTCAGTGACTTCCCCAAGCATTTACGGATGCATTAAACATCATGGGCCACAAGCAGCTTGCACACATTTCCCTTTCTGCCAACGCTCATCCCATGGCTACCAACACACGCGCAAAAGGAATTCTGCACTGTTACATATTTGCAGTTACTACACTGCTATATATTACACTGCTATATATACACACTACACTGCTATACATTTTGGAATACTTATAATACATATGCTCATGTGTATCTACTATTCCTCGATAATTATTCGTAACAAGTTCTTCACATTTCATTAGTTCCCACTGAAGCAAATTCCTATATAACATATGAACGAAGCCCTAGTAGGGGAAGGAAAAAAAAAATCACATAAAGGGTGATTTCTAAAGGCTAATCACAAGAGGCATCAATTTCTCCATTAGGCTTGAAGACCTGCTTTGATAAGAAAAAGCACAAAAGACAAGTGCCTGCCATAATACTTGGCAAAAGAGGTTCAGATCGTATAGCAGATCTCTCTGTTTAGCTCTGTACTAGATGGAGAATGTTACTTCATCCACTCAACATAAAAATTTATCTATTGTCAGCATCATCTAGATTGTAATAAAATCATGACCTCCTCTTCCTTAGCAGTTAAAAGTATTTTTTTATTTTCTTACTCCTCACCTCTCCAAATGAACCACCTAGTTGCCACACCTTGACCAGTTCACCCTGTGCTATTTAAACCACTTTGGAGCAAAGTGTCTTCAAGATGCTACAATATTAACATCATACTACAATACCAGCGATAAAATTTTTTGTTACTGTGAAGCTACCTAAAACCAAGTCATCTCAGAGGGATATTTTATACCTACCTCTAAAACAGGTGACTGTGGCTAGTCTAAGTTTGTTAGTAGGTCTGTGTTAAACTCATTAAAAAAATGTAAAGATAACCAAGTGACAATTCTGAGAGTTGAGCTGAATTTGCGCTGCCATTCAGATTAGTGGCAACAAACTGGAAGGCTGCATTTTTTTAAAATTTAGTTCAAATGAAAGCACACTAGTTCAGTTCACATTCTGCAGTTCTCTTAAATTTTTCTTGCATCATCCAACAGGTGCATCACATAATACTGTTAAAAATCTATCAACTATCATTTTAAAAATGAATCCCCTTTTTTGTCCCAGTATTCTTCCTGGGAGAACCCAATCATAAAAGAAGTTCTTGGAAGAACCTCATATTTTCCCATCCTTTATCCTCATGTTAACATGCTTCTGCAGGTTACTCTTATCTTATGGTCTGCCCTACTTCCTCCGAGTAGGCTCCCACCTCCTACTTTCCCCTTCTGCATGCCATCAATCCCCACCTGTATTCTATATGAACAGCTTCAAAAGAAACAGCTGAATCTCTTCAAAAGTCTTCAGAGATTCCTTATGAACTTCATCTGGTGATACTTAATGTATTAAATACTTCAGACACTTAATGAAGAAGAGCATGCTGAACTAGTCCACTGTAATCCATTGTTACCTTTAGTAATATCAGTTATCACCTTTCATTAGTTATCATCTTCCCTTGCTATCACCTATCCTTAAAGAACTCCTCCCATAGACTATTAAATTCACCAAGCTCATCCATTTGGCAGTCTGCTGAGTACTTCAGAAGCTAGTAAGGCATCTGGGTAGTGCAATCTTCTTTTGTATTAACTTGCAATTCTTGATACCATATTCCAGTTTTTAAAGCAACGCCAACCAGATTGCATTGCTTAGCTTACCTAACGCAGGCAACACAAAGTAGGATAAACTCATTACGTTAAACTCAGCTTGTATGTCAGTCCAGACTCTCCCCCCACCTCTGCGCTGAAGGGAGAAAAAGGGATAGAAGACAGAAATGAAAGAAAATAGGCCATAGATGTTAGGAATTATACAAAGGGGGACAGCGAAGAGGATGAGGAAGGCTTTACCTTCAGCACGCTAAGCACTCCCTCTCTGTTCTTGAGCTTCAAATGGTAAAGAGTCTATGATGACCCAACATGCCTATAGTTGCTAAATGCAACTATAGTGAAGGTGATAGCAATGGGAGAAGTAGAGCAGTCAGCTATCTCTAGATCCTTCTTTTTGGATATCATCTTTATTTCAACAGATTGGCATCTGGAATTTGATCATGCCTTTGCTTGATAATTATCTGCTTTTGATAACCATCATCTACTCAAAGCTAATGTGCTAAGAGGTGCTTAGCTTGTCATTAGGCATTATAAAATACAAATTAATCTAAATCAGATTTAATTCCAACACTACTGCTTTTTCTTCTTTGAGTTAAAAAGAAAATTCTGAAAAAGAACTCCGGTCATAAGTGGAAATTATGTCAAAGGGAGTCTATGAAAGTAAAGAGGAGAAAACAATTTTTAAAAAGCTATTTCCTCCTACCTCTCTTACATAAACATGAAGGAAGAAGTTCAATGTTTTGAAAGTAAACAAATAAAACATCCAAACAATATTACCGCTTAAGCCTATTAACTAATTTAAATGGATTCTGTATTTATGTACTCCAATTGCTTCAAAATATACTAGAGAAGATACACAATAAAACAGAGTCTTCTAGCACATCTGAGATACAAAACCTTTATGATCACCTGTGAAGTAGAGCACTCAAAATCAAAATCCTTGAGACTTGAAATCTAGAACTTTAAATTTACACAAAGATTCCCAGTACCACATGCATCTCAGAGTTTCTCAGTAATTGTAATGACTTTAACAGTTCTGGCTTCCCATATCTAAAAACACTGCTTTTCTCCCATCATGGGTAGATCCAATAAACAAACAATAAAATAAATGACCAGAATAATGAACACGATTTAGTAACGCAATGCCAAACTCAGAGAGGGTAAGGGGGGGAGAGGAAACACAGGGCAGCAATCTGACAGTTATTCGGATGGTACAAAACATCCGGAAAACCAGCCTAATACTTCATCTGAGAATTTTTTTTTCTGCATGAAAGTTCAGCAAGACGAGATGCAGCTAAGCTAGGGACTTCGTGCTACTCTTTTCCTAACCCTTCATGCAGAACAAGCTCCCATAGAGAAGAGAGAATGGTTGGGGAAATCCTTCACAGACTACTAAAAACCAAATCCAAGATTTTTAGAAATAGCGTGAATGTTGGTTTGCTCTTACTTAATATCAGATTCAAATGGTCTGCAATTGATCCTGAACTGTAAGTCTTCTAAGTTGCTATTACTACGTTCAGCAGTTCCTTCACCCTGATTACATGAAACTTATTTCACTCAGGGGAAAAAAAAACAGTAAGAAGTTTGGACAATTACTGATTAATTTAAATTTAATAAATGGCCTTTATATAACCCTCTTGAATCTTTATCAAACACAGAAAGAAAAGCAGAAGTTACCTCTTGCCCCTAAGCACACACAGAATAACTTGGAAAAACTGCTGAAGAAGTCAGTAGAATATAAGGGAAGCTAAATTGAATCATGCTAAAACCAGGGACCTGAAACATGACACAAGGTGAAGCAATTTCCATAATATGTTATCCTAGAGAGAAGAAAAATCAGTACCCAAGAGATTTTATCAAATATTCAAGAGGGGAAAAAATATATAGCCATAGCTTACAGAGTAAAATTCAAAATATTTATGCCATTTAAATAAACACTGAAACTAAACAGAGGGAGAAAAACAATAATACAATGTTGATAACATCAATATTTTTGAATAGACCCTACAACCCCCCCCCCCCTTTTCTGTATACGTATTTCTCAGGTAAGTGACAACCATATGGTACCTAGCCAAAATAACTGCCCCCAAAAGCTCCCATCACTGTTTTACCAAGACCCCAGATCAGCCCTGGAAATTGCGCACACAGTGAAGCAGGTTTCTTTGCGGTGGTTGCCATTCCTCGCACAAACCTGCGATTCAAAGCACCTCACCGTCCTCGGCGTTTCCATTTCTGCGGTTATTTTTCCTTCCCTCTTCCGTGCACGGGGTTCTCTTCAGAAGCAGTAAAACCGTGTTAGCCAAAGTTTGAATTCCCAGCAAACACGAGCAACTAAGCTTCAGGCTTTGGAGTATCACTGTCTCTGATAACCAGATTATGGGGCAGTCTTAAATATATTAGACAACTTTGGCCTATTTTACCTTTTCTCTAAAATTATTTAGTAGATACTCAATTAAAACACATCCTGTAGGTGAAAGTGTATGAAAACATCTCAGTAACGGACATTAGTAGTAGTAGGAAGTGCTGCTAATTGGTCTCGAAGTACAAAACTGATTACAAAAGTAGCAGAAAGCCCAGCAGTGTAAAGGCACCGAGCGCTGCCCGGAATACTAAACAAAGCAGAGCAAGGTTTAACGCTAGTAACCGTAACTGCAGTAAAAACTCTCTGAACTAGTAAAGAGTGCTACAGGTTAATGAGGAACATATAAAGAGTGCACAATAATTATCATACCTAACACCTTACCATCTGGGTTTGGATGACTACAGAATATAAACACACTTTATCAGCATTAAGTCTGGAACTAATTACACATGTATTTCTATTAGCTAACTTCTGGGACAAATATTTAAAATGTTTTATTTTCCTCAGCTGCACTCAACTCTCCGTATTAAAGCATATTAAATTTAAGTATAAGTCAGTGACAAAATTTACATGTTCTAAACCGCGACAATTTGAGTACAATCAATTTTCCATTTTCTGAAAGCTTCTAAATCCCTCTCATTCACCCAATTACTACTGTACCTAAACTAATGAAATTTTATTCTGCGAGAACAATACTATTCTTAAACAAATTTTTGAAAAATATAAGATTAAAAACTTCAACACAAAGAATAAACTCCTAGAGAAAAGATGCAAATAAAATTACTATCGTAATCTTTTGTTTTTTATTTGCAAGTATAAAACTGAAGAGAAACAAAAGCATGGAACATAGCATCTGTCATATCAGAATATAAAAAGATGATCCTGGCACAAAATGAAAAAGCTCTAATTCATTTGCAAATCAAGCCTGCCAGTTCTATTTCAAGCTGGCGGTAACTGTCAAGAGTTAACAAGATAATCACTTTCAATCCTGCCTTCAATGCTACATTACACTGTTATTCCATTCAATAAGGCCGTTCTTTGGGGCACTAGATGAATGGTTTTCATTTCTAACTCGCACAAAAAGTTGCAAAAAAAAATCCATGGGGCTTAAGAAAGAAATCCCTTTATGGGCATTTATCTGCCGGCACTTGCTTTTAGGCAGAATGAGATATTTGGATACATTGGTGTCCATTCACTTCCTCTATTCCTTCAGGCCTTGGTCTGTTGATAAAAAGGAGAAAAAAAAACCCACCTACACCACACACACAGGGAAACCTCAATCCTGTTTGTTCTGTTTTCTAAAAACTATCTATGCACATTAAACATCAAGAAGTTCTGTAATAGTGCCTAGTAAATACTTACACCACCACATCCCACTGAAGTATCAAAGTATTTGAACTGATTGATCTTGGTTTATTTTCATTTTAAATTGTAGAAAATATAGTAAGTGCCCATGAAAATTGCACTTAGGGAAATAACTAGTTCTTCATTAAATATTTAATAAAACAGACTCAACTATTAAGCGTAATCTTTCTATAAAAGAAGTTAACATGAAATATATCTACATTAATTATCTGTAAACTGATTCTGAACACTCCATATTATATATTCTTCTCAAACAGATAAAAATCTTACAGAAAAAGATCTTACATTAAGTATTTAAAACTTGTTT
Organism: Rhea pennata; assembly: GCF_028389875.1. Lineage (NCBI taxonomy): Eukaryota > Metazoa > Chordata > Aves > Rheiformes > Rheidae > Rhea > Rhea pennata. Next base: position 2,326,820 of record NC_084671.1, on the reverse strand, counting down.
GTTGGCAGACAACTTTCCACTAATCTCTGTAAAAGAGCTTGATACATTTGCTCAAAATACTTATTGTCTGATACTGTCTGCATGTTAAAATTCTATTTTACAGATACAAATATTATTGAATATTCTAAAGATTATTAAAGTGATCATTTAAGTCTTCTACACTAAATTTAGAAACAGATCACTTCATCTTTTCTCCTTCCCCCACCCCTTTTTTAAAAATCCCTACAGATCTCAATTCACACAACAAAGCTAATATCTACATCTACCCCCTAAGTTGAATTATGCTTGTCCAGTATCAGGTTTGTTACTCATATTCAATGCCAGGGAACAGACGAACAACATCCAACGGCAGATACGTTAAAAAAAAAATTGTCCTGCTTCTTGTATTCTTGTATTACTTATTCTTGTATTACTTGCATACCTTATGGAGAATTTTTTTGCCATAAGCCATCACTACAAGTCAGACTACTACTTCTTACACCTCTAACGCAAATGTCTCTTTATAGGAAAAGTCTCTTTTAAGGAAAATCTAAACACTGTTACCAGCACACTCACAGGCTTTGGTTTTGTTCTTTGCACTTTAGAAGTTTCTTCAGAGGTTCTAAACACAGAGATGTTCTTATAATTAAAAAGAGAAAAACTATATGCCTGTATACATGCCTTATCAGAGCATACTAATTTTTGCTAAGGACTGACCCTTTTCAATGCCATGCCAGTTTTTGGTAGAACATTCACTAGTAACTGTCCTCATCCCTTATTACCTACTGCCTTCCCCCTCCCCCTGAAAAGAGTATCAGTTAAAGATGAATTAAAAGTTCATACAGTTTGGAGGGATCTTGAGAGGACACAGAAGATAATGCATTTGCTTAGAACAAAAACTACTAGAAAGTGGACAGACAGATTTCAGATAGCAGGTCAAGGCTTTATTAACTTCAGGTAAGACTAACACGTGCCCAAGAAAACCACGAGCCTGCCTTACAACCTGGAGGCACGTGCTTGTCTTGGCATCCCTTCCTCTCTTACCAGGAGCAGTACCACTGTGGTGCTACACAGGCAAACCAAACAGAAGAACCCACAAAAAACAAACAGCATCCTGTACCGAAAACATTCAGAAGAAGCTGAGATAAGCAGCACAATAATTCTTCAGTAGGAGTAGTTATTTGTCTCTAGCATTTGAAACCAACTAATTACCACAGCCCAGATAAAAGGCATAAGAAGCCCAGGCTCAAGACATGTCTAGTGCTGGCAGAAGACTACACAAAGGCAGGTAGCTGCCCATTTCCATCACGACCGGAGCTCTGTGCAGTGCTTTGACAATCCTGGGAAAGCTCCGTTGTGCCGCCCCACGTGCAGCTTCCTTCCCTTTCTGCACCCTGGGACTGGCCTTGGTCCACTTCCAGCGCAGCAAAAATCTCACGCTCCTTCAAGCAACAGTGTTGGGAGGAGTAAAAATCCAACTGGTAAGAGCCTTCCAACTATTTCTCTTTCCGCCCCTGCAGTTTGGCTCATCCCTTCAGCTCGATTCCTCTCTGTTCCTTAACCCAGCCTGAATTTATTTCCCTCGGGAACATAGGGAGCACGCTTGGAAAGTATTGTAAACAGGTTAAGTCATGTTCAATTATCAGGCAAGTGCAGGTTGCATTCTTATATGAGGTAAAAAATTTTCCTGATCCTAGAAAAGTAGAACTACCTAAGTTCCCTAAGATACTAAGTATCCAAATACTTAGTTTCTATCTCTACCAACTATTTCAACCAATGCAGCTTGTACCATTTCTGTACTCAAGAGCCTTGAGTTTCAGGTTATATTGTGCAATTAGGACAGCTGCTTCTATTACAACTTAACGTTGCCCGAAGGGTCTTCAGAAAACCTCTTGTAGCCTAAGCCTACTTCAAAAAAGTCATGATTTTTTTCTAACAGCTATTCCTAATAGTCTGGTCATGTGCTAAATAGTAGGGGTAAAACAGAAGATTCTCCACATATAAAGAGAGGACTGACAGAAAGAAGAAGCCTCTTGTTAGATGAATAACAAATCTGAAAGGCATATTAATAATAAGGCTGAAGGATTTACCATCACTGTGATATTGCAGCAATTGTCAGTTCAAATTATAATAGAGTAAATGAACCCTAAGTACTATTTTTGAATTGTACAATTTGTATCCTCCACAATATTTCCTTAGCATTCATATACACCTCATTCTGTGACTTTATAGAGGTCTGTAGGTGCTTTCCAACATTCTGAGGCCAGCAAATTATGGACAGCAGCACAAAGATCCTTTATCTGAAGTAGAAGATACTGAAGTTCTTCTAAAAGGTTATTTTGTTAAAGCCCAAAATCAATTTTAAAAACATATTCAATATAAAATTGGTTTCCTTTAAAGTCAGACTTTCAGTGAGGAAGAATCAAAAATATGTAAGTGAGCTCTGGAAATGCTTTGTCTTCTACTAACAAGTTTAATATATTGTGTATAATAGGCTGCTTTGTAAGACCACAAATTTCTAAAAGTTAAAGACAGAGCCTGAGCTATTAAAACTTGATGGGAAATTAATTGCTTGACCATAAACTAGAGAGAAAGAAATAATATTTCATCAAAATAGAAAAAACACTGACTGCAAGTCTGACCAAAAATAAGCCTAACAGACAGTGATAAAAACTTGAAAGTGCCTTAATATTAATGGAAAGGCTAAAAAAATTGAGGATTTTCATGAAGAATAAGATTTGGAGAAGAGCAGCTCAACAGCAGTTACTCCACCAGTCCCATTCAGAGCAGTTATATCTATGTCCCACTGCAGCACTTTTTTAATGGTATCCGGATCCAAACAACAGTGATTATTGTGCACTAACTAATCACCCAAGACTGTAAAAGCACTTCTAAATACATATAAAAGCAAGGCTCTGAACCTGAAGCATATCTGTATGATAAAGTTTCACCATTCAAGAATGAAGAGCTTCAGAGTTGTCAATCTGTGGAACGAGTCGCAGCAGATACCTGTATCTAGCACCGCTGCATCGTGATTGCGGACAACTGGCCAGTTCCCTCAAGTTTCTCGATTCCAAGAGCAACTGGTAATTCAACAGCAGAACTACACAACAAACTCTGATGGGTCCATATCTTGCTTATTTGTTATTTCTTTCTCCACTCTTTGCAATGGCTTTTGACTACATAATTTACAAATCTATTATTATTTGACTATTTGAATCAATACTAAAATTATGCTTTTGGCTTTGTGCCTATTAAATATCTGCTTCTCAAAGAAAATCTTCAGAAGTATACAGGTATTGAAGACATTGTTATCCCTGCGTTGAAAACACTGCTACTGCCTAGAATACAATATCCAAAACACTACAGTGGGCTAAGTAAACAAGAGAATTTCTTTAATCTGCATGTTCCAGTAAATCGCAACTTATATTTTTACGTGAAATTTTACATCTGAAAGAAACCTATCAAGTTATGTTGTCTAAACACCTTATGCTGTTTGAGGTGCACCAAAGCCTCTTTAAGGCATCACACACTTCAACACATCTCCTTTCCACTGTTAAGTCTATCTTTGTTACCATATCACGCTGGGTTTGTTCATTTTCCTCTCCAAAATGCTCACTAATGTACTTTTAACCTTTAGCTAGTATAAAAGACTGTAACATCATCTATTTAATTTGGCATTTATCATTGCCAGAACTTCAAACGAAGTCTCTGGTGGAAAACGGAGCAGAATTGGCAACAACATGCTTTGCAAGACCGCGCAGACTGACGCGAAGTGGCCAGCTGAGGCCTAGAACGGGGCACTTGCTAGGCATTATTTTGTATGTTGGCATTCCTTCAATGAAATTATAATAATGAGCATCTCACACTAGTGATTTGCCACCAAGTGGACCAAAATGAGCAGAAAAGACAAAAACATAAAACACGTTTCTGTCTACAGCCAAGTTTCCCCTCAAAGGTTATCTTCTATGATACAGCCAAGGGATTCCTGAAAAAGCTGAGCACCATAGAAACTTGGATCTTCACCGACTTGGAGCTTACAGATTAAACCCAGTACTTTCTATTCTACCTGAAAGTATTTTGAAAACTGGTGAGTGGCAAAGAGAAACATCCTACAAACGTAACTCCTGAACAAATAAACAGTCTTATCCCTCAAAAGCTGTAATTCCTAGGTGAGTCACAGACCGGGCAATCTCAGTGACTAGGTGGATCACGGACCACTTACTTCTGACCAAGAGTATTTCTAATCTCAAAAAACCCTGCAAAGATCTGCTAACAGCCTCAAGCTGCACATCTAACTAACAAATAGCAGCCATGTAGTATCATGAAGCATGGGCTGTGATGAAGCCTACTTCAAATTTTCAGCAACCTTTTCTCCCAGGAAAGACAAGAAAATAAATCAGAAATAGGTGCCTGTTGTCTGTAACAGCTGCACAAATCCCTATTTTTTTTTTTTTTTTTTTTATCTATATCTGTTTCACTTCACTTCAGTTACATCATTTAAGAAAGGCAACATACTGGGATACAGGGACCATCCCAGACAGAATTTGTGTAGATGAAAGACATCTAACTGTGGTGGGAATGATGTTACCTGATTACCGAGGTCAGTGAGTGCTGGAGGGGATGTGCGAGCACCCAGTCTGGCTGCTCATGAAGGAGTTCCTGAACCATTACAGTCTGATGTTCGAAGGCAAGCCAAAATTGGTGCTGGTTTGCATTAAAACACTAATCTTTACAGCAAAGGCAGGCAGATGGTTTGTGGGGGGGGGGGGGAGGGGGGTAAATATGAGCCATCTCAGTGTTAGCTGCCCTTGCGTGTGAATCAAACTTTTGTGCTCTTTTAACAGAGAAGCAAACACCCAAGTGAGTAGCTCTTCACAAACAGAAAGTTGTGCCTCCCAGGGATGCTACCAACATTAAGAATTTTTCTCTGCTTTATTATAATACTGTAATTATAATATTCGTCTTTTTATTTTTAAGAAATACTTTACCAGGGTAAAACATAACATGCTATTTCAGAAGTTACATCACACCCAAAACCCCTCATCTAGAAACTGTATGTTCAGAAGTTTCCTAATCTTAGGAATTCCTTATTTTCTTATTCTTATAGAAAACACAGTATCATCACAACTCTAAACATCCTTGTAATATTTTAATAATGCGATGTCTTATATGAGTATTTTCATACAAAGATCTTTATCACAAAGGGTTACTATCATTAAACTTCCCCAATATGCAGTGCTGACTGCATCTAATGTAGCTATACCAAGGTATCTGTCAGATTCTGAAATAACAAATGAATATTAAGTTGTATAAATGACTCATGTTCTTTGACCATAGAACCTTGTGGTTCCCAGAACCAGGAACTTTGTCGTGCAGACCTGTGTGCAGCACAGCTCCATTTCACAAACCTAGCTAGCTCTATAGTCAGCAAGACAGATCTGTAACTCACATACGAGTCTTCAAATGGAGGCAAGTTGTTTAATCTCCAATCCAATTTTTGTCCAGGTGTACTCAACTACTTAAGACGAGTGTTTTTTGGTACATCATTAATACTGAAAGTTGCACAAGCCAATCAAACAGTACAATCTCGAATCCTCCAGATGTATGACACTGCCTAGCACATAGCTCTTGGTGGTATTATAAAGGCGAAAAATTAGTCATCTTAAAGATTTTGCATTTGGCTCTCCTATGTATGGGGCTTACATCTTTCATCAGGGCTACAGACACAAGGAAGGCTGAAATTAGCACTCTCTAGAGCATTTATACCCTTGCAGAATGTCAGCAGCTGTGCTCGTTGAATGACAAAAAGCCAAACACTGAGGAATATTTGAGAATATTATAGTAGCCCAGCACCAGGTAGATTTTTTTTTATTTCAAAATATATACCTCAAATTCATAGCCAAGGGAGCTGACTATCCCTTGAACATGGAAAGTGATCTGAATGCAATTACTTTACCCTTTTTAGCTCCATTTGACTTTGAACTAAACATCAATTAGTGCACAAACATAACACTGCAAGATCTGTTAACTCCAGTACTGATTTTTCCATAAAAGATCTAAAGCAAATTTATTGGCCTTCATTTAATAGCTTTCAGCAATCATAAATATCACTCACGAAAGCTCAATTTCATTTTCTGATGGTCACTTAAACCCTTAATTCTCATGATAAAACTCCCTCTGTCTTAGTTTTAAAATCCTAAATTAGCAAACAAGACACCACATAATATATGCCGCAAGCATAGGTCTTCTCTGAAAAGCTGGGACCTTCAAGTGCTTCAGCTGCGATACAAGCCATTGAGCCATGGCCAATATAAGCTAATTTGAATAATCAATATGACAACCTTATTTTTCTAATGCAAACAGGATTGATACAGTGAGGTGTCTCACTGCCACATCACAGTCATGGCCTCTTTTAACCCCTAATTAGATTTAGGCGATTATCCCTGCTCTTCCTTACAAGTGTACAGCTCGGATAAGAGATGACAAAAGCTATCTGCCACTTACTCAGCCTTTGCAGACTGCAGGTTATCCAGAGAGATACAGGGTAAGATCAGCAAACAATTGTTATTCATATCATCTACAGGTTTAAGATAGTCATAGTTTTCCACACATGTTAAGTGAAAATAGCCCAGAGCATTAGGTAAATGCAAAACGCTTAAGGATGCCAGGGTTACACAGATGGAAATTCAAGGTGATGTTAGGGAATTACGTTTAATTCAAATTGGTTACCACAAAGAAAACTAACTAGCAATGATTTTCTCGTTCAGACAGAAAACACTGAGTTTTCAAAAGATTTGTTTTCATTACTTGTGTTTAACACTGATTATTTTACATGGATATTTCAAAAAACCCAAACACCTTAGGAACAGCAATCCCAATAATATTACATAGCTAAACAAAGTACTAAAAGACAGAAAAGATCTATTGCAGAAATGTAATCACATTTCATTTACAAGAACTCTTATCTCAAGCACTTACACATAAAATTTAAACAGTTTTCCATTTTATTGTACCCAGTATTTGAGCTAATAAGATATAAAAGTATAATCATGTTAGCAACATTTCTATTGCATTACATAAACACAGTACCAGATTAAAGGCAGACCAGGAAAAAGAAAGCATGATGTTGCATATAAAACTAAACACATTTCTTCTGGCAGAAATAAGTATCACTAGTATCACGTGTGAAAACTGCCATGCAAAAATTAAATCATATGTTCACAAAATGTCTATTCCCATAATGACTGAAAAAAGTATTTCCTTATGTATTATCCATATGTGAATGTGTTTAACATGCCTTTGTAATCAAAAAAAGGTATTCCCCCAGAGTATGCTTTTATTACTAAGCTGAACAATCACAGAACTGGAAGGATCATTTATCCAGATCAGGTGCAAGACATTCATGCTTGGAGTAAAATTTTCAGAAGTGTTTAAGACACTTGAATAGTATCTTGAAAATTACTGAGCGGTAGTATTTTTAAAATGCTGTGATTAAGCAACCCTTTATCTGCAATACTTAACATTCAAGACAAAGCAGTCCAGTGCAATATCTCCGTCGCTTCTCTGGGTTTTATTTCCCCATTGAAGAACCACTGCTACTCTTGGGTTTGCTGCCTCCTCCCTCTCTGGGGAGTACGAAGTAACCGCACACTTTCTCCTCCATGCTCACCCTCGCAAAAGCCCTCTGAAGTCAACAGCACCCATGAAACAATATCAGTTTTAGATTTTCATCATTACTATTACTTATATTCATGCCTTCAATAGTTTGCGAGTTTAGTAGCCTGTTTTTCCTAACAAAGATAAAGGTCCAAGAGATGGACACCTTGAAACCATACCGGTTAACGGTCTGAGCAGCAATGCAGAAACCAGGGATACGTGCTTCCAAGGAAAGATATGATCCCAGCTACAGCCTCTGACATTTCTCTTTCTCTGTAAAAGCTTTGCAATTTCTTTATGGGGTATTGCAAAATGTACTATAGATTTTAGAACTCTTTTGAAAATGCAGTCATATCTAACTGTTACTACTCCTTAAAAAAAAAAAAAAAGAGGCAAGCAAGCTGTAAACACTGGTGTAAAAATAGAAAAAAAAGGTACAGGGAGATAATGATTAGTTCTCTGCTCAGGTTATCTGAACTCCAAGAAAGTCAGTTTATGGAGAAATTTTATTTATTTCATAAAATTATCATTAAGTGGTAGGAAAAAAAAGATTAAGATCTGTGTTCTCCGCGGCGCTGGAGGGAGCCACATACGCTCCGACTCCCCTCCTACAAGACGGCTCCGAAGGTGGCGGGCGAGCAGCACCCCGGCAGGGGCAGAGCCGGGGCGGCCGCGGTTCGGCCGCGGTTCGGCCGCCCTCCGCCCGCGAGCCGCCTCCAGCCGTTTCGCCGTCCCGGCGCCCGCCCGAAACCCGGCGGGGCTGACTCGGGGCCGCAGCCTCCCCGGCCCCGGCGCGCACGCAGGGCAGCCGCCCGATACGATTTCACTTAGTGTTTTCGCTTTTAACCTTTCTCGCTGTTTTTCAGCCTGGGGACGCCAGCCTAACAGAACTGCAAACACCCCGAACAAGTACTGCACAGGCAACAGTTCAAATACGCTCCTCACGTCGCAGTCTTCCTCAAAAACCTACTGTTATCAGCACCTGCTGTCTACTTCAGATTGGACAACTTGACTGTCTTGAAAAAAGCCTGCAAATTCACGTGGCACAGGCTCCCTCCAGCAGGAGACACTGCAGATGTATTAAACTCTTGAACTGTTTAATTTTTAGTATCACATTAGTGATAATCGTATGTTAAATTCATTTGTCAAATCCTACAATCTTTGTCAGAACCTCTCATGAGAGGGGCAGGAGGGACAACCTAAAAATAAAGTGTTTACATTACTCAGAATATATTATTAGGACAGTGCAGGGGGCAATTTTCAGAAATAATCACAAGTATATAAAATTACTACCAGAAGGAGGCATAACATATGGGAGAGGAGGGGGAGGAGGAGGAGAAGGAAGGGGGAAAGTGCACAGAGGAGGCTGAAAGAAATTAGAAAGAAGGGGTAGACGGAAAAATTAATCTACAGTATGGTAAAAGTAAGGATAACAGAGCACCGTGCCCTGAGAAGGGACAGCAGACTTTACTAGAAAAGTTAATTTGGCAAATGCCATTAACTGCTTGCTTAGGCAGCCACTCCATCACAAATCAGCCCATAACGTTTCATTATATGCTACAGCACTTAAAATGAACATAAATGCTCACATCTTTAAGGTTTCCTCTGTTAGAGAGCAATACCCTCAACTTCCATTAATACCTACAGGCTGGTGTTCCGAACACAACAGAGCAAAGGCCATAAAACTCCCATGCCAGTTTTGATAATGATTATCAAAAACTGTACACATGTTTGACCTCACACGCTAATGGCTTCATTTCAAGAGAATCTGGTATTTGAATTTTCTTTCAGACATCTGATTTAACAGCAGTTCCCTGAGTTTTTATAGCTTGTATGCTTAAAAAAAAAAAAAAGAAAGAAAAAGTAGCATATTTATTGAAATAGAAAAAGAATTAAGTTGCTTGTGGAGGCCCGAGACGGTAAACAGATTAAGGGACAGAACGGGCTGCTCCCTGTATTCCAGGCTACTTCTGCATCTCCGTGCCGTGCCCACCGCCGCACAGAAACGAGAGCTACACTTCGCACTGCAAGGAGAAGCTGCCAAACAGCACGAGCTTAAACGCAGCAGCAAGACCTAAAATCTAGATTTGTACATAACGGAGAGAGAACAACGATGAAAAGTTGATTGGAAAAGAAAAACATTTTGAAGTTCTTAACATGCCGGAACATGGAACATACAACATTATGCTTCTATGATTTTTTTCATTTATAAGTCAGGCTTTCATCTGTACTTTATTGAAAAAAAGTGAGCAAAACCCCCAGTGTTTCCTTCTAATATTGGTATAGCTATTTCCAAAGAGGAGAGATTATTTTAAAACCTATAAAATTAATGAAGATAGTTTTTAGCAAGTTTGGGGGCTTAAAAAGTTTGTTTTGGAAAACAGATCACTGACTAATAATTTGGTGGATTTTAATCTTTTATCCTGCTCTATATAAAACACTTCTTGACCTTTAAAATATCATTTAATGTCTTCCACTATACAAACTCCTGCTTTCACTTCATATCCACAGAACATCCTCATTCAGAGAGGACCTGCCATAAATTAATTGAAAGTAGAAGCTAATGCTACAGTAGTATCTAAAATTTCATTCAGATAGTGTGACAAATTAATTTATTAAGCAACATTTAATATGGTCAGGAAACAAAAATTTTTACTTTCACAAGAAAATTTGTAAAGAAAAAAAAGAAAGTTGCATACAATTGACCCTGTATTAAGTGTTGACAGTTTTGTAAATCTGTGGCTCCACTGCAGTACAAAACCAAGGTTCTTCTCATGGAGGATAATCCCTAGGTGGTTTTCCAGACAATTGATCAGAGTCTTCCTGAGCCATCTGCTGGCAACGTACAATCCATAGTTTAAACGTTACAGTGCTTGACAAAATTTTTAAGAAGTTAACCTAACCTTCCGCATGACAGTTCATGTCTCAATGTCTCCTCCCAAGCTCTGCAAACATATACAAACCCCATCGCTTACACGACCTTCTGCCCTCTGGTGTAACTGTACCGTGCATCCTCAAAGCCCCCTAAGACCCCATTCACCTTCATATTCTTCTCTGTGGACTCAGAATAAATTATACTCTCTTTACAGGGTTACCTAAAAGGGAGAGAACTCTTGCGTATGCGTGCATGTATGAGAGAACACAGAGGGGAAGAAAGAGGAGAAAATAAAAAGGAAAAAGGGAGAAGGGAAAAGACAGACCTACAAAGCCCTCTCACTCCTCATCTGCTTCTTAAAGGTTGACCATGCCTGTATAAGCAGCATTCACCATTCACACTCTACTACCAAAATACTTACATATAAATACATTGTCTGTACTTCTTTAGTATTTTCCAAAGTGCAGAGTGATGCTCACCTGACAAGAATCAACCAAAAAATCTGCTCCCTCTTTGCAGCAACATGATCCCATTAAGCAGTCTTCAAAGATTCTGAGTAACAAAGTCAGACCTTCCTGATCAATTCCTTAATCCACACTGAGAGACTTGATATAACTTTTTGGATTTAGATTTTCAATCCAGAAGGGGGGGAAGGGGAGGGAGGAAATCATTCCCAATATAATTCACCATTTAAGGGACTTAGGCTTACAAGAACTTCAACAATTGGAAAAAGACTAGGAGCAAGCCAGAAAGCAACAGAATCACCAGCACGCCTAATACGCTTACTATGGGTCTTCCCATTTCTGCCCAGAAAGTCACTCAAAGCATTTGCAAGTCTCTTCCTTTATGGATCTTTAAAATGTTGCTTTGAACACTAAAAATAATATACAAATTAATGCCTGAAGTCAAAAAAGACTAAAAGAAGATTCCCAGACATCTTCCAGAAATACTTCAACCTGCTAGGCTATTGCGTAGGTTGCTGTAATCTATGGAGACAGGAATTAAACCAATATGACACTGAAGTATTGCTGCTGCAGCAAAATGTGGTGTAGACTGGATTGTGTGTGTTGGAAAATCCTGTTCCTAGACTGGATCAGATGCTGTGAGCAGAGCCCAGAAATTAAGGTTATGTGCATCTACTATATTCTAAAGTCTGCTCTTTTGGGGAATCAGGCTCAGAGGAATTCAGTATGTACACTTACAGTGGAAGGTTCCCGCCAGGCAGTCTTCTCTGCGGGAATGTCTAAGAACCTTCATACCTTACTGGAAAATTATTCTAATGAAATGGTGCTGAAGTAGTAAAACAGGCTCTATTGGCTTCCTTTTAGTGATGCCCAACTAAATCTATCCAATTCAGTTTTACATACCAGTCCTAGACTATCCTGGATCCTGACAGAAGAGACCTCATCAAGGACAGGCCCCCTCTGACATCCGCTGGAATACATGCGAGCAGAAAGCTCATGAAATTTTATGCTTAGGGCATTAATTGCAAGCGATCAGAACTACTTGGTTTTTTAGGTCTTTCCCTTTTTTCAAGCAGTTGCTTTTGAAGGTCCTCTCCTACACAGCAGCAGACGCAAATAAGAGCAACAAAGAAAATAGCTAGAAGTATCCAAAAGTTTGAATCATTTGGTTTCGTTTGGAGGTTAGAAGAAATAAAAACTCAATGGCCTAGATCAGCATTAAACAAATGAATAAAATACATTTGACCTGGCCAAAACATAAATCTGTGACCTCAAAGACTCTTTAGTACCACAGACTTAACATCTAATAAGGCCACAAACTCTGCCTTAAGCCAAACAAATCCTGCAAAACAATAGCATCCATTTAGAAATTTATTTACAAATTTACTGTTTAAGAGTTGCTGTCAGTTTTTCCTCTGTTTTATTTAGTAACTCTAGCTTCTACAGTAACCAGAGGACCAAACAGATATGCAGCATTGGCTCTACACATTCACTGCAGGGATGCAAGAAGAAAGAGGAAGGGACTGCTGCTCCCAAGTGAGACCGTTGTGCCTCGCACAGACACCAAGGAGGAAATGAGCCTGTAACATAAATTCATTCTCTTTTCAGCTTTCTAAACATAAGTAACAGATGTGCAAACACGTATGTGTCAAAACCATAGGCAAGTTTTTTTTTTTTTTTTTCTGCCAGTTTATAAAATAATCCTTAATTATACAATTGTTTTCTTTCGGCAAATTCATTAAATATCTTTACCAAAAACTGTTACTATATTAATATTATCAATTTTTTTTCTCATTCAGAGATTTAGATTTCTTCCCGTATCTTTCACTATTCCTTTGGAATTCCAAATACCAACAGATTAGATTTGTATTAAAATATAGTCTCTTTGAACAAAGATGTTCCTTCTTCCCTTCCCAATCAAAAGAAATAGCTATTTTATAGTGTTCACAGTAGCTAAGTTCAGTTCTAGAAAAAACATTCTTTATCCATAAAACATGGATGAAACAGTGGTAGTTTAATATTTTAAATTATATTTCATTTTATAATAAAATGTCTTTTGAGGGGGCTTTAGTTGCTTTTTGTTTGCTTGCTCGGAGGAGGCAGTGTTTGTTGTTTTTGTTTTTACTTAAATGACTGCTAAGGACTCTTCCGCTTTAGTTCCACGCTAGCGAGGCGCTGGGTATATGGGTAGGTGATTACTGTATCTCTGCAGTTCAGTATCTGCAGGGTGGCTGAATGCTACACTAACTACTTAAACCCAGTAAAGAGATTACAGCTCACACTAACTGGATTTTCACAGCTCCGTATCATTCAGTTTGGATTCCTCATACACAGATTAAGAGAGTCCATTAAAACAACAGTCAGCTGCTCTCGAAATGCAAGGTGCCTTGGTGAAAAAGAACTAAGTGTTTACATACAGCACACGTGTGCATGAGTGTGCATAAATGAAATATTTTTTCAGAAGGAACACTCTATTTAAGGAATTATTCAATTAAAAACAAGATAATGCAAATTATATAGTTATAAAAGGACATTCATGGTGGTTGGCAGTTCTAAGAACTGTATAGTTTTGAAAATTTTAAACAGCTTAAAATAATGTGCGTCTTTGAAGATATTGCCTTCAAATGGATTCCAAAAATCTATTTCTGTAAATATGGAAAAATATCATTTCCTCAACACAGTACATGAATTTAGCAGGAAAGCTAATTCAGCAAGCATCACCACCTGACAGTCTGAACTACAGAACTGGGACACAGAACCTCTGTTTTCGTACTTACTACCATGACAAAGCTGATTTTTATTTCTTCTAAAGAAGTGTTAGGAAGTCCAAAAGTAATACAGATTTATCTATGAGCAGTTCTCTTGGTTATTAATATAGGCATCCAGACCACTATAGAAATATGTTTTTACTACACTTATAAACATATTTTTAATATGAAAACACTAAAAAGAGGAGGACAATGGGACCCTACATGTCAAAACTTGCCCTACTAATTTTACTCATTTGACAGTTTTTTCCAGTATTTCCAAAATAATTTGCAATAAATATAGTGGTAAAACACAGCTGCTTACCATCTAGTTCAAGATAATTCAAAGTATGAGTGAAAGTGAGACAGCTACTCTATAGATAGGAACTATTTACACACTGGACCACAGGGCTCTTTGAAATCTTCTGTACCGTTGGCATCCACAGCTTCCACACAGTGGAAGTAGTGGACAGTGCATCTCCACACTACAGTTCAGACAGATAGTGAGAGGAATTAATAAAAAAAATAAAAAAATCCTTATTCTGTATGCTACTCTCTCAGTATCAAGCCCACCAAATAAAGTACCATTCTTTTTAGACTTAAAAAGGGATTTTTAGCAAACAAAAAGAAAACAAGGTTAATGCAGTTAGAACAACAACCACAAAATCTGCAATCCGAATCTGGATTGAAGGCACATGAGCCCTACTTCGGGCATATGGAGGCTTCTTTCCTTTTCAGGAGGAAACTTTTTCTGCTTCCCATTAGCCTTTGGCTGACTTCCTGCAGAGGAAATTGTCCTCATTTGGCCTTTCTAATTTTCAACACCTGCATTTTTAACAGCAAAGTCATTCAACTCATTTTTCTAGCACCCTTAAAAACTTTGTATGTACCATCAGCATCCCATGTCCTGGATACTCTAATGATTCTCTTGAGCATCTGGATGGGGAGTAATCACAACCACTCAAATTTCCATCAAAATATAGGATTTTCTGAACTACAATTCACAATCTATATGCACACAACACATCTCAAAGAATCACTTTAAGTGCAAGGTAAATACATCTTCAGTTATCTATATATTTGCATCCTGCCCCCAGTAATATCTGGCATTTATCATCTGCAGGTCCCGTGCCCTAAGCATTTTACTATACATAATGACTGCAAAACCACTCAAGTGCATGCTTTTCACGATAGCAACAATATTCTATCATTTGTGATACAGAGACTGTGTTTTCTATACATTTTCAGATTAGAATCCTATTAAAGAAAGTTTAGGAGGCAGCATGAAGACCCTGGTCCTTAAACAAGCTCCAGCATGTGGCTGAGATGTGAAGGACTAGTATGTTTGACAAAATAGGCTTCCCAACACAATCCACAATGTAATTCCACAGTTTCTGAACAAAAACTATTCTCCCATTTCTTTCTGCTGCTAGGTTTGCAAACAGTTCTCAGTCCACGTAAACATCAGCAGGTTTCCTTTGTGTCCATGAAGTTTAGCATTGCTTTGGAATGAGTGAGAAATAAACATTAATAAGCATGCCTATCCCTTGAAAGCTTGAGACCATAAACTTGGCCCAAAGCACTGATACCAAACCATCATCTTGCATGCATGCAAAAATCTGCCTCTATCAATAGAATGAGCAAGTCAAGCATCATGCAGCTCCAGGAGGAACTAACTTTAAGAATATGAAGTCAGAACTGTAAGGACCGCAGATGAAATGTAGACACTGTCGTATTAATATTGTTTGATGGACAGCTTTACCAAAATGCAGGTGAGTAATTTTACCTTTAACTTATATCACTGGAGATTTTGGACAGTTTCTTCTACAGTCTTCAGCTAAATAACTCCAGGGTCTCACCACCTTAAAAAGAAATTGCCATGGAGTCCTCAATAAGGAGGCCTGCTTCGATGCACTGCTATCAGAAAAGAATGGTTCAGAACAGG
Source organism: Rhea pennata (assembly GCF_028389875.1). Classification (NCBI taxonomy): domain Eukaryota; kingdom Metazoa; phylum Chordata; class Aves; order Rheiformes; family Rheidae; genus Rhea; species Rhea pennata. The sequence continues at coordinate 2,311,151 of NC_084671.1, read as the reverse complement.
TCTCCAGAACTAGCTCTAAAAGCAGCACAGGTCACATCTGCTTTTATTTTTGCAGCTTTAAAATGTTCTGACAAAAACTGTGGTCATACCAGAATGTGAACTCATACGCAAGTATCCTTTAGGCCAGCACGTGCATCTTTAAGATTTAAGGAAGAAGTCAAATAAAAACAGCACTTGCTTTTGATAAGATGCCTCAGATTACTATTCCTTCTGGAAGTAAAGTACCAAAAGCACAATCTTTTTAATTACTCACCTTCATAAAGTACGTAAGTCTCACCTTCGAATGCATAACATAAGGAATACGGCTATGCAGGAATGGAAAACATGGGTCTCAGGGAAGCCAGAGATTTGAACTAAGGGTATTCTTTCCCCACAATTTCCAAAACTTAACTAACTTTTACTACAGAATTCCTGGCACTGAGAAAAACAGCAAAGTCATTTTCTAAATGGAGAAAACTAATTCTGAAGATCTCAGAAGAACAGAGCATTTCTTCTGATGCTATAGTCAAAAAAGGGATCTGTTCAAAGCACAGTGGCAGAAACCAGCTGCTGCGTATGAAACATCTCCTATGCAATTCTAACATAAAAGGATTGTCTATACAGAGTGTAAGACATACTGTGTCCTCTTGTAGCTGTAATGCACATTTGTAAGCACCAAAACATACATTAAACATTGCCTGAACTACTCAAGGTCATAAATTTAACCAGAAAAACCCAAACCCTTAAAGGCAAGTTCTCTACGCAGTAATATGTCCTATTTGTTATGCTCAAAGCCACAAGGATCTGTCTACTGCACATGCTGCTTTCACTAGCTGTAAGACAACGACCATTCATCAGATTTTTCAGGTAGAGGTAGCCACTGCCCCAGTATCTTTAAAGTAAAGGTGTGGGGTTTTTTTTCTCCCTCTCTGGAAGCCTATCTGCAATTCTGGTCAACACTTCGACAAGACGGCAGTCTGCCAGGTATAGAGATTAAGCTGTGGAGTTCTCCATTATTACCCATAAGGAAAAATATGGCAGCTCTCTGGAGGAGGGAGGGGAATACTACTTGTATCATACGGAGCTCTAGCAAGGAGGCAGCAAGAGAGCTTGGATACTTGATGAAGGTTCAAGCATGTATGCGTCTAGCACTATGGCCAGTGCTGCAAACAGAGCTGTCCTAAAACAGCATGAACAGGACAAGAAAAAAAAAAAAAGTAGGAAAAAAAACACATAGTGGAATGTCTTTGGCTATCAAAAACACTTGAGTTGGTAGAAACAAGGTAGGATAAAAGAGGTCTTACAGACATCAAAGATGCAAGACAATCAACAGCATCAGAGATGTCAAAGTTACCAACTGCATAGTCTCAAGGACTAGTCCCAGGACCTACTTGGTCCTAAAGCCACCAGCCTCAGGACCAATGACCAACAGCACACGAACTGTTTGGACTTACAGAGGTTGAAAGCAGAAGCAACCACAGAGAGGTCAGACCGTGGCGCCTCTGCTAATACGGAGGCTATAACTCCTTGCAGTCATCTCTGGCACCGCACTTGTTGGGATGCATGTCAAGAACAGAAGAGTCCTGTTAGAAACAGCAAGAGCATCCTTTCTATTCACACTTCCTACTCTGAAATGCTTTGGATGTCTGATTAATTGAATGCACCTTTTCCTTTAGCAGCTTGAGACACCTCCTGCTCATAAGAAGAAACAGCAACTGAGGAACTGTTTTGTTTGAGGTTTTTGTTTGTTTGTTTTTCTTTTAACCCTTTTGGGTAGAATGTGCAAAGGTGCTTCCTTAGGTAGACAGTTTTGGTGACTGAGGATAGCTCCCAAGACTATGAATGTTTGATCAAAGAAGAATGGCAGAAGGCATTACCTTTTAAAGAAAGTATGCTACTTAAACCTAGTTTCTATACATTTTACATAGCTAGGATACCATAATGAAATAAAGCAATTCAGTTTAACTATATACTAATGAAACTGCCCCCCTACACACACCCTTCCACTTAGCACCTTCTAGATGCACAGGAGGAAGGAGGAGGTGAGAAGGAACTAACAACAACTACCCATCTAAGCACAGCACCTTGAGATCCCTAAATGGGAAGTGTAAAAGCATTAAACATTTTTTTCATGTTTTGCATATAATATTTCAGATTTTGCATAATTTGTAAAAAACAACTAGAAATAAATTGGTAAAAAGTAGCATTTGGGATCACATTTTCCTCTGGTCTTACACTTCACTGTATGACGTAACAACAGATTCTACTACATTACAAAAAGCTAAGTTTGTGTAATATATAACACAATAGAATTAAGAAATAAAACACTTCATCAAAACTAGATAAGCTAAGTGCAAGTCAAGTCATCTGTTCATCTATACAACTAGCTACAAAAATGTTGAATTGCTATATGAGAAGGTCTTTCCATTAGGAAAGAAAAAGATTTATAACATTACAATAACAGAGTCGAGTCTGTGGTTTTGGAAGTAGTGACAATTATAAACCCTTGTTGATGTAAACAGCTGCAATAACTACTTTGCTCATTGAAAAAAAGAGAAGGAAGTGACCGATGAACAAATCCACCCAACAGGACTACCACATGCAGTAGCTAGACAAGAGTTAAGATGCTTTCCTAATTGTGCTGGAAACTCAAGCACCGATAGAAAAATATTGGGTCAATTATCAACAGAATTCTGCATGCTTCCAGGGAAAAAACAAACTGGGACAGATTATGTGCTAAGACCATGGCACAAAAGAACTGTCTGCATGTTATTTTTTGCACTGTTTTGTATGTATGTGTACTTCTTAATTAAATTCTACTAAGAAAATACTTCGAGTTCTTTCATAAATTTTAAATTTAAATTAAAACATTCTTTTCCAGCAACTTCCCCACTGTCATAATCCCTGAACTCCATTTACTTCTCTAAAGGAGTGACTCTGTAACTTAAATTAATCAACAGAAGACAAACGAAAGCAGTTAGCATTTCAAAACTGGAAGCAAAATGGAATTCAAAAATGAATTTAAACAGAAGTGAACGAAGCACAGGGCACAAATTAAAAAAGACATTTAGGTTAACAGAAAACTCATAGATAAATTATGAAATATGAGTGTGACTGAATTCAGAACAAACCTACCTATTGCAGCTATGGTGGCTGACAAACAATTGCTTTATATATTTGGTTGAATTTCAGACATCATAGTTGAGACAACCCTAGACCTCATCATGTTTAACTTCATCTGTTAAAAGCCACATTATCCTTAGAGAAAAAAAAAAGCTGTCATGAAAATAATTCCATCAAAACACAGCTTTATAAGACATTAGTGCATTTGAAGTTCAGATAGGCAGTCACACAGAATTTAAGAGCATTGGGGCATCGTCCCCCTCCACTAGCTAATAAAGTCCTATACACTCAACAAAAGGTTACTATTCAATAAATCATCTCCTGCTAAAGAAACAAGTCCTCTGATGAAAAAAAAAATTGCAATTAAGTGCAGGTCAGCTTTCAACAAATGGGAAAACTACTTATTATTACATTTATACTACATAAGATACAGACATTTTGATGGCATCTCTCTTTCTCATCTTGAGCTTAGATGGCAAGGAAGACCTCTTGCATCCTCAAATTTTATGGTAAACAAGTAGGGTTTGGGGTTTTTTCTAATTATGAGAAATTTAAATATTTTCCATAGAGTCAAATCTTGAGTTCAAAATAACCTAAATCAACTGCAGAAGTTTGGCTACCATAACTTACCCTATATTTCACATTTCTATATTGTGAGTCTTTCCAGCATCAACAGAGATAAGTATTTTAAAACAAAATAGTCTGAATCCAGCATGCTGGCCAGCTGTATTTTGTTAGCATTTGATCATGCTAAAATTCTATTGTGCTTTCATTTTAATTATGTTTTCAATTTGTCTTTTAATGAATGCTCAGAATATAAAACAATACAAATAGGAATTAGTGATTGTTCTTAGTGGGAAGAATCATAGAACGGGTAAGGTTGGCAGGGACCTCTGGAGATCATCTAGTCCAACCTCCCTGCTCAGCAGGGTCACCTACAGCATGTTAGACAGGGTTGTATCTAGGTGGGCTTAGACTATCTCCAGAGAAGAAGACTCCACAACCTCTCTGGGCAACCTGGTCCAGGGCTCCTTCACTCTCACAGGGAAGAAATTCCCCCTCACGGTCAGGCAGAACTTCCTGTGGTTGAATAATTTCCTTTTTTAAAGGGAAGCAAAGTTAAGTAGAAGTTAACAATAATGAGATTGAATCATCCTCAGCCTCATGTACTCTTTGCAGATGTTTAGCTATGGACAGGGTATAGGGAGCCACTTAGTGATGACAAAAACCAGCAGGAACTGATGAGGTTACTAATCCCTTCGATTTCCAAGTTCATAAACTATAAGAGTTATTAATTATATTACTTAGTCATTCTTTAAATAATCATTATATAAGCATGAAATACACTTCAGGAAGAGGTAAGTTTGCATGTTTTAATAGCAGTCACGTTTACTCATCTTTTTCCTTCTCTGCACTGCTCCCTTTTTAGCTCTTATTTCTTGAACTCAGACCTGGTATCTTTTCAAAGCAAGAAAGCAAAATGGTAACATAATGGTCAGATTGTTAACAAAAAATAAAACAAAATTTCTTATGCGTAACATTACTTTAGTAAGCCCTGCTTAGAGCTGCAGTTAAAACAACTCAAAGTATGTTGTGGTAAAATATCCTGCTTTCTATTCAGCGTTTTAAGTTGCTGGCAGACTGCATAGTCACTTGCTAATAGCAATGGACAGAAGGAGAGTAGAGTGGAAAAAAATTGACTTAAAGATTAATGTAAGTGGGTACAGTGCTCGAGCTGGTTGAACTCTTCTCGTGCCTGCTCCTCTTCTCACATTCGGTGGAAGGAGTTTATATTTCTCACAGGGAAAAACAGCAAAGAACAACCTGAGCAACGAGCCGTTCCCTTCACCGTGCGCCTCGCACCGAGGCTCGCAGTGCGCGGAGCGGCCCGGAGAGCCGGCAGCGCCGCTGGGTCGCAGGGCAGCGCCAGGAGGTGCCGCGGGCAGCGCTGCCGGAGGGGGACGGCCCGGCAGGACACCGGCGCCGGCCCGGCACGGCCCGGCCCGGCCGAGCACGGGCGCACAGGCTGCTCCCGGGCACGCAGCGGCTTCCTCGGAGGGCTCAGAAACTACTGCCACACAAATACAGCCAAAATACGCCCTCAATAAGATAAAACCAGTTAAGAAATAAAAAGGGGGGATTATTTTGTTTCCTATTTGCTCCGGAAAAACACCTCCCTTGCCTGGACAGCACACCAAAGATCCCTGGAAGCTCACTCGGTAGGAAATCAGAGCAACTGGCTGGCAGTCAAAGATGCTCCAGATTAAATAATGGGAGTCAAATAATTATATGTTTTTAGAAGTCTATTATCTGCTATTCTTCAAGAAGCTACAAAAGTAAATTACTGTAACTAGCAAGCACTATCAGGCATCTTCAAACTTTATTATGACAACCTCTCAGCACTGCGACTGTAACTGTTTTATAGTTCGAATAATTTAGTCCAGACACTGAAAATAAAAACACTAGGATTAAGGAAAGTTTTCCCCCACCTAGTCGACAGAGGAACAAAGAAAATTCTCATATAAATACTTAAATTATTTTCCAACACAGTACTAAATAGTTTACTTTCAGCTTTCAAAACGCACTCCCTAGTTTTAAACAGATTTTTAAAAAGTTCCTACAAATTACTGTTTAATATGGCCACAGAGTATATTATTTTTCAACAGAGTATTTTACTATTCATTCCACTGCAAATAATTTTTATTACAAGAACCTACTTTTGAGTGCTTATAACTCAACAACAACATGACCAAGGTTGAAACATGGTATGCAAGGTTTCAGCCCAGAAGCAGTTCTTCTTTCTTCTTTTTAAAACTAAAACTTAAAGTGTGCCATTTTTGCTGTTTAAGACTTCAACATAAAAAACAAATGTAATACACTCTCACAACGTGTAGCTCGTAGGTCTCTTTAAAATAAGTTCTACAGACAATCCAAATACTTAGAAGTTATGAATGAGAGACAGAGCAGTGCAAATTAAATAGCCACTGTAGCTCTCTGAGCATCAATCTACATTTGCACATTTCTGCTACTTGATAAATGTATCTTGTCATGTAAAGACTTTAAAGAAAAGGTCTTAGAGTGACAAAATCAGTCGCAGTGTGACAAAATCCCATCTGTAAGTGAACAGAGACGATTCAACTCACAAATACCTTAGGCCAACGACTACAGAGATTATGTTTTGGAACCAGCATGTGCATAATTGGATCAGATAAACGCTAACATTTTACAGATTTTGAGAGCCACCTCTTGTTGCAACAGACAGGATGGAAAGAGATAAGCTACTAGTTCTTCAAATTGTCTAACTGCTTAACATAATTATGTTGCACCCAGGGGAACTGCTCCCAACCTGAATTCAGTCTGATGCTTGCTGAGCCTGCGTTAGGCCTCACGAAGGTTTCATACCCTCATAAGCAGGACCCTTTTTTCCTCACTTACACCAGTTGGTCTAATAAAAAGATTCTCTTTTTCCCAGCCAACGCTACCTCTCTTACAGCGTTAAGCTGCCAGGGCTACAGCAACATCACTCGTAGATTAAGTAAAGAGGTTTAAGAAAATTTTGAGCCGAACAGTTAAGATATCAACGTTATTCAGGCTGTAGTGTCCTGTTAAAAGGCACTTGGAAACAGTATTAACACTGGGAGACCCACATCCTATCTCCTCTTCTTCCCTGCTAGCATACTGCTTTTTTGGGTCATGCTAGCAAATTAGGGAGAAGATCTTGTCTCTGAAAAGAACACAGAAGTATTAATATAAAATGTAAAAAACATTTTAACGTAGCTCTCTTTATAAACAGAAGAAATGAGTTTGAGGAGGTTGGTTTTTGTTTGCTTGTTCAGCTTTTTGTTTGTTTGTTTAACTGACAGGGCATTTTATTCACCACTAAAATAAACAGCAGTTGCAGATTCCTCGTGCATTGTAACTATTTTCTAATAACTGAAAACCGTAGGCATATACAATCTTCTTACATTTGGACAGCCAGAAAACGATTATCAGTCTCCAGAAGTTTTACCTAACTTAAGAATTAAAAGAAATAAAAGGAGATAGTTAAATACTGGATAATAGGAAATATAATGGCTATATGTTTATCACCTTGTTGTTAGCAATGAAGTGAAAGACTGTGCCAGCATCATTCTTTTGATCTCAGCTTGCCTTCAACATCCATGAAAAATAGTCTGGCAGAACAAAAATTTAAATGAAATGGCAGAAACATGTTTCTACTCTCCCCAAAACGTTACCATCATTTACCATCAATGGCTTGCAAAGAGACAATTTTTCAACAGAAGTGGAAAAAAAAGCTTTTTTTTTTTTTAAAAATCAAATATTCTATTAAGAACATCTTACATAGAGCTCTAAGTAAGAAAGCACTAAGTGAAAAAGAACTGTTCCACTTTTTTCTGTCTGTACCTATTTATTTCTCAAGAGTCACTTTGCATTAATAATGATCACAATCACCACCCCTTCGAGGTCCCCCGGACTTCTCCGCCTCGGAGCAAACGCGCACTAGGTCAAGCTTGTCGTCAGCTCTGCTCTGCAGGAGGAAGCAGCCAGCCTGGACGGCCAAGCGCGCCCCACGCAGAGAGGCGCCGCAGCTCCCCGGGCGAGAGCGCGAGCGGGACGCCGAGGGCCGGGCAGAGCGACGGTGGTCGCGGCGCTGCCCGCTCCGTTTGGCGGGGGTGGAAGGCGTGCCTGGGGCCGGTGGCGTGCTGCGCCGTGCCGTGCCGTGCCGCTGCACCCTCCGCACCCAGAGCGGGCGACTCTCCCGCGCTACCGCGTGCCTGCGAAGCGAGGGCAACCGAACCCTCCCGGCAACGCTCCTGATGAGCACTCGTTCAAAGGGAGTTTAAGCAGGCACTTCGGTGCCTTTTGAAAGTAAAAATATATTGGCTTTAGAAATGCTGAAAGTGATTAAAGAGTAACACGAATTAACTTCTTGCTAAATCACACCCGTTGATGTGTCATACTAGCAAACTTCTTTAAATGAGTATAGCTCAGAGGACCAAAGACTGCACTTTTACTTCATTTCTTTTTTTCTAATTAAGGCGGGGGTAAATCCTCTGATTTCAGGCTGGGAAAACAGTTTACAACAGAAGCACTTCAAAACAGACAAACAAAAAATCACTGGAAAAACAAAGTATTCCTTAATATGAATAACCAACAGTGTTTTACTCTGAAGCAGCATTTTATTGATTAAATATACCATCTTACTTTTCAGATTTTGTCAAAAATCTGTGCTTTATAATGTAAAAGCTACCCTAATAATTCCTAACTTTGATGGTAAATACTCTTTAGGCATATCAACATGCAAGAATGTATGTTGATATGCATAGAACTATCCTAAATATTAGTGTAGTGGTCCCTACTATTAAATCAGCATTTGTTTTAAAAATACTAACCATATCTATTGTTACGGACGAACAATAGTCCATTGTTAAAACTAGATTAAGAAAAATGAAAAAAGGAACATGTGAACTGTCAAAGTAAAAATCTCCCCAAATAAACCACAATTTTAGATATATTTATTTGGTTATGAAACACAAACAGTGTTTCACAGTTCTTCAATTTAATGAACGCCAAATCGTGCTAAAGGCATCCTTCCTCTCAATCAAACATTTACCCTTCGCCACTGGTGAAAGGCAACAAGATGTCTTTACAACGTCTCGTCTTTTTCAATAAATTTTGCATGAAAACATGTTACCCAAGCACAAAGTTGCCTGCTGTCACATTGGAAGTATGATAAATGTTTAATGAAAACAACACCACACAGCTTGGTGTCAGACAACAGCTATCACACAGTCCTGCTTTGATCTAAGCAGACGCTTAAAAGGAGTTCTGAGCACGCTTTGCGCCACACAACTCTATAACCTATATGCAAATAAGGAAAATTAGCATAAATGGCTTTCTACTGCATAAAGCAGTAAGAGGTAAGGAAAAAATACGACAGGCTCCAAGAGCGTCTGACTGCTGTCAAACTCTGGAAAGTCCAATATTCCCAATTTACTTCTAATGTCTTTTGCCAAGCACTGGAAAGCTTATCAACAGGCATTTATCACCCAAGTACAGTCAACAGACACTGCTGGAGCCCTGCCAGGCCTGAACACGGAAAATAAAACTGCGCAAGTGTTTTGGTTAAATGCTACCGAAAAGGGGTCCCAACAGAGAAAGATCTCAGAAAACATTTAAAGAACTGAAACACAGGATTAAAAGGAAAATGAATTGTGCATTTTGAAAATAGGCTTTTCAGCTTTATGGTATCTGTCAAAGTGTTTAAGAAGCTGTGAACTCACTAATGCAAAGATGTATGGATAACCTTATTAAGTATCAGGAATTAAAATGGTGGTCTGGTTTGATTAATGGCACAACACTTTTTTCCTCTTAACAACTGAGAAGCTGCTCCTAATTACTCCATTAGAAACGGGTGTATGGGTGATCAAAAACACTGTAAAGAATAAACCAAAGTTCTGCTACTATGAAAGCTAGGTTGAAACCAAAAGAAAGAGAAGCTATTCAAAGCTAGCAAGTTTTCGGCACTTTTGTTCTGCTGCTCAGCAATGAACCACGACCCTTAATAAACTTGCGTCCCACAGAATTCCAGAACTTGCGTATTTCAAACTAGCAGAGACTTTAAACATCAAAACTCTATAGCCTGCCCATATAGGCCAATGAAAGCATTTATGCAAGTTGTTTAAAACAAATGAATTTAAAAACCATGAATAAAAGACCAATGTAGTTGCTTGACACAGAACTCCTGTGCAAAAATACTGTAGCTGTTTAACTATGTGTTTAAGTAAATCCCTGGATTTAGGAACGCAATGGAAGAAATCCATTAGCAACTGATGCTTTGCAGCAGCCTGCTAGACATGATTTGCAGTCATCAGGTCCACCGTGTGGAACGTGACAAGCATGTCGCACGCGGCCCAGAGTACTCCGTAGCCTGGGTCAGGAAACCAAGCTTTGGCCATCTCCACGAGCAATGGGGCCACTCTAACGAAGCCGCCAGGCACTTCAAGGCAAGCTTCACGTGCCACTCTGATCTAGTCCTCAATTCCTGTTTTAATAGGACCAGACACTGCACCATAGCACAGTAACTCAAACTATATTTAAGTTCAGAAAAAGAGTCAGCTTATTTGTTGTTCACACTAATCTTTAAGAGAAAAGTTGAGGGCAGGGGGAAGGAGGGGAAAAAGGCAGGTTCAAAGCTCATGAGCAAGAAGAAATCAGTTTTCGGAACAACCAAAAGAGTTTACCACAACTAATCAAGTTCTCCTAGTGTATTCAAACCACTACACTATTAGCCCAGGAACAGCTTAGTCTAGAAACAGCATAGTATTTTTAGAAATCTTAGAAAAAAAAATCCCAGATTTAATACCACCTTAGCAAGAACACATATTAGGAACAGGTGATTACAGTGACACACTTAAAGTATTGAAAAACAAAACTAAAAAAACTAATTGCACATACAACAAAACCGGAGTGCTAGTACACTTGTCAAATAAGCAGCCCTAAGAACATTTTTAAAACCACTTAACAGTCCATAGTGCATTTTTAAAAGGTCACTTGTGTCCAAGACTTGGGAATGTGGTAGCTGATACTGTATTAGTAATTCAGACACCATACAAAGAACACAGCTTCCAAATAGGAACATTGTATTAAGCTTCAACACCAGAAGAAACACAAGAGGGAAAGACCATAGATCTAAGACCATTGACACCACGTGGAAATCATAATTAGGGGGGGGTTGCTCTGGTTCCTTACAAGCAAAGGATGGCTATTGTTCCAGGGAACTCCAGCATTTCTTGAAACAAGTCATGGGGAGCGGAAAAGAAGGAAAGCAGCCTGTGTGGCAGGTGCCAGCAGTCTAAAATACAGCAACAAGAAACTATCCTGTAACTGCACAAAATAAAAATCATATTCTTCAATTAGCTGGAAATCAGCTTAGCCTGATTCAAGGCAATCCCAGACAAAACAACTTACATATACATATAACAATGTCAGAGAAAGCATGCTAATATTGGTTCACTTGAAGAGGAAAATGGTACATGAGCCTAAGTCCATTTGGAGATGCCACCTTGAAGCATCAGAGAGAATTGCAGCTTGAATCCTCTTCCAACTGGAAGCTTCACGCAGAGCTCAGGTACTAACTACCTCATGATGATACAGGATTAAGTTGTTCTGCTTACCTGTAACTTATCTTTTCTAAATACAGTACTATCAATAAGTTAGAACTTGAATGATAATCAACTGTCACCTCCTTCCTCCATTTTGCTGGAATAGAGGTTACCGCAACAAAAAAGGATTCTGCAATAAAAAACGTTCTTTCAACGTTACTTTTAAACAGATGTTTATCTCTGGAACTTAGTGCAGCTCAGTTTTTACCAAACAGCTAACAACATTTTTTATTATTATTATTATTTTATTTATTTATTTAGGCTCAGAGTACTGTCACATAAGACTTGCTTTTACAAGAGGGAAAAATGCAACCGACAGAAGAAAAATAGGAAATAGGTCAGCAAAATATAGGACCTGATAAACCACTGCAGGGGAGGGGAGAGGAAGAAAAAATCTGAAGTTTTCCTTTTTTCAGAACCCAAAAATTTAATAAAAGAAAATCACTAGACTAGAACTTACTGGTAAGAACTAGACACCAGATGTCTGCTACATATTATAAAATTTTGCAGAGTTAACAGAAAATGATAGTGCATCACAAAATGCATATTGGCCCTTATTTTATCAATTCCAGTTTTGATTTATTTATAATACTTTACAACATATCAGAAGACGTACTGTAGTGTGTTCCATAAAAATTAAAGGTGTGCTAACAGAACTCAGAACAGCACCCTGTATTAAAATGGTTATGAGAAAAGGAAAGCCAGCCATTTGTGTGCTAATTACAAGATATAAGCATTGGTGGGAGTTCTTGTATAAAGCAACGGTCCAAAACAATAATGCTTGCAATAACACTACTGCAGCCATAGGTCATAACTAGAGAACAGTATTGTTATTATAAACAGAGAAGTATGATCTGAAACTTGGCCTGTGAGACTGGATGAATAGAAAAGGCTGCAAGGCCAGCAAGTGCTTTTACTTTGGAAATGCTGGCAACAGTTATTCAGAAAAAGTCATACCATTTATTGATTTTTATTTCTTTATATCCTTCCAGGCTATAAAGTTCCTTCTCTCATGCTTTGCAGCAGAATTATAAAACAAGAAAAAAAGAGCCACAGCGTTCAAACAGCTATTATGAGATTAGGAGGCAAAAGTGATAGAAATAACAAAAGCAAACTGATTAGTTCAGCTCATCTTTAAAATGGAAGGAAAATAAGTAGCATCACAGTACTTGGATAAAGAGTGAAGCACATCTCTTCCTACCTGCTCATCATCAGCTTTACATTGCAAAGATTTTTCACTGAAAATGAAACAATCCTGATAAACAAAAAACAATCTTTCAGCTTATGAATATTCCTGGTACACTTTTTGGAATGCTTTTTGAATTTGCATTGCCTTACCTTTTAAATGAGTACAAAACTATTCCAAAGCTTGAGAGACCACTCTTAACTCAATATTTATACTTTTTTCCCCCACCAAGTACTGTCAGATGCTGCAAATGAGCTTCCCAACCTAAATTCAAAGCAGCTGTTACCACAATCTCTCTCCATAATGGCTGAACAAACAGTATATCCCTTAAAACATTTCAGATTGTAAGAACAAAAGATTTCAGCTGTTTTGCTATGACTATAATACAGCCTGTCTCCATGAAATAGCTGACGTTCATCCAACGTTCAAGAAGTTCAGTGCTCAGCCCCAAAGAATCTTCCCTGAAATGGAGAACGCCAAGAAGCTTGACACCGGATGACAGTGGGGTAAGGTTCTTCTCTTGAAATCTCTCCTGAGATTTTTATGGTGAAGAAAGTATCTACTTTTAAAGAATTTAAAGCTGCTCTGAGCTAAAAACAAAAACAGACGCCTTTCCCCCTTCATCTCAAAACATTTATAATTCAAGCACAGAAAAGCAAGTTAGCATTACAGTTTGCATGAGCCATAGACAAACAGAAAACATTTACTCTTTAATTAGTGGGAAAATTGCATTTTGATCATCCGCTTCAGTTAAGACCCAAACATATATTAGTTATATCAGACAACCGCATGTTGACAAGCCCATGAACAGAGGGGGAATGTTATGATATTATTTTATTAATATTATTAATAATAATTTATTAGTTATGTTGATTTAATGACTAAATTCTTTTTTTCAGCTAATCCATATTCTTGGAAAATTTGATTTTTTCTTTGAAGAATAAGCCCAAGATTCAAGCATAAAAATACATATACTACAAATAGAGACTAAAGCAGCGAAGACTGTTTAACTGAAGCTTTGGTGCCTCACTCATTTCTGTGGTCTCATTTTAAAGACCAGAAGGAATGAGAAGATTTAGGGGAGCAGGGGGAAGATATATATGTATTTATACCAGATCGCATATAGGCTAGAGTAGGAAAATATTCCAAATCTAGTAAGTGTTCTAAGGCTCTTGAGGTTTGGTTCCCACTCCTTACCATCCGTGTTCTCCTAAAACTTTTACTTACCAGACTTCCTGAATATATAGGAATACAGTTATTCTGCTGAGTTCTGATCAAGTGGCGATGGTTTTGGCACCTTCTGCCTTGCAAGTGAAATTTAATTCCTTCTTGACAGCAGGTAATAAAAAGTACCTATGCTCTCCCAAGCACCTTGATTCATGGTGTCAAAATGTAATTCTCTCAGAGCACAGCATACAAAGGGCATCTTCACAATACGATCCTCCTCCTCCTTTCATACGCTTTTGGTAAGTGGTAACAAAGACATAAATCCCCCATAATAAGTGTTGACTTTTCACAGATGAGTCTACACTCTAATTCTCCCAATATAGCTATCTCAGTCACTGCACAAGAGCTGCAGCCACTGAACAACATTCTTGTACCAGGAAAGTGAGGGACTTTGATCCCTCACGCTTTCTTTTATGTGAAGTTGAAGCACTTTCTTTTATGTGAAGTTGAAGCCAGAGAGTCAACCAGCATTGATAATTTACATTCTGTCTTCTGACAATTCAGCTTCAGGGTGCTCTTCATTTTGACTTTAAAGTAGTTTGCAATAAATACATTCCAAACATTTAGGAATATAAACTGAGAACTAGCTCTGGCCCTTGATTTTTCTTTATATAAAGTAAGTATGAGACTTTACGCCAGCTCTGGCGGTCAACGGTTTATTTTTTTCCCCCGCTATGGATACCCTGCTGTTAAGAGTCTCCAGAAAGGCTCTGCAGAATGATCTTACTTCCACTGCTGATCTAGACAGCAAGTTCATTCATTTGGAGAGTGACAACTACAACTAACTTCTCTCAAAATGTCACATCCAGATGTCCACCTGAAAACCATTTTGAGTATCAATTTAGACTTTCTCCCCCACATTTCAAGGACAAAATTTTGAAGGAAGGGTTGAGAAGACCAGCATTAGAGCTGGGTTCGTTACAACAGACTAGGCCAGAAAAAACACCAGAACAAGTCTCCACCCCAAACCAACAGGAACACCCCCTAAACCAACCTCTTTTCTCCCTGTCCAAACGAGGTCCCGCTTGAACCAAAACAAACCGCAGCGTCTGGAAGCAGAGGCTCTCTGTCCGCTCGCTCCCGCGGCCAGGGCGACGCAACGCGGCCCGGCACCAGCGGCCGTGGCCCACTTGAGCAGCGGGCGCAGGCACCGAAGCAGGCTAGCAGCACCACAGCATCTGCTACGACACTCCGTTACTAGAGCTGTAGCCACTGCAAGAGTCGTATTTGTAGCCACAACTACTACAGGACAGCTGACAGCACTACAACACACACAAAAAAACCTTCTAAATTGTAGTATATACCCTCAAAAAAAAAAAAAAAAAAAAAAAAAAACAACAAAACTAATCACCTTGCTGCCTTCTGCAGACCACAGCCAGCAACCACCAGCTTTAGAGCTGCTGGAAAACAAAAATCTTGTCTCTTGGCGTTTACCTTAGAAACTAACACTGAGGCAGAAGCAGCACACAACCCGATCTCACTGCTGCTACAAAAAACAAAGGAAAAACATGCCAGAGGTCAATACACTATAAAGCCAAAAGCTCACTCAGTTTGCGTTGTGTGACCCTCCTTTCCACGCATCAACAAACAAGGGAGGACAGCTGAGCTTCCTTGGCCAAGAAGGTCTCCTCTTTCTCATGCTTTTTACCCAAGAAGAAAATAAATAAATAAATAGGTAAATAAATAAATGATAGAGATGAAAGAAGCTGAGAACTTAGGAGTTTTGAGGAAGCCCCATACAAAAACACAACTATAAAACATCTGACTTGGCCTTATTTTCCTAGAGCATACATAAGGCAAAGAAAAACCACACTCTAACTCTTTGTTCCTACACACACATGCGTTTAGGAAGGAAAACAGGAAGTTACTACTTTACTCTTACTTGGGACGAGAACAAAACACTCAGTAGACCCTTAATTGTGTAGTTAATATCACATCAATATTGAACTACAAATCACATTTATATTGAGAACCTCAGAATCAAATAGCAACTGCATCAAAGAGCTCTGTCTTCTCTAAGCATTCAAATGCGTTGCTTTCCAAAGCCCTTAACAACCAGTAACATGATGCTGATACAGTCTAAATCCTCAGAATGACAAATAACTGTAAGAGGGAGAAGCTTCTCAGATCCATATTCTCTGTACAGATATACTTTGATCACTCTTTGATTAAACTGAAAAACACATCCCCCTCAGAAAAGCTTATGGAGCACAGATTGTATCAACATCATTCTGGGCATATTTCATTTTGTGGCCTTATAACGCTTCAAGAACGAGCCCCGGTGGCAAAGCCTACCAGCCCGTACCTGGCTCCACGGAAAACGCACCGACATCAAACGCTGCTATTATCATTCGTACTCTTTGTCCTAACTACCTTGGAAGTGACCCAGACAGGGCATTTGGCTTTCAGATTTAGCAAAAGCAATTTTGTAACTCACCAAAATATAAAGGTAAATAAATTGCTTGCTTCCAAAAAAATCTGGGCACTTCCAAGTTCTTCCTACAGCGATTTAATATTGATCCTTACTATAAAAGGGCATAAAGTCCGGCAGTATGCTAATAAAACACCACAATATATTCCAGCATGATTTAAGATGTGCTTCTATACAAAGTCCAGAAAAACTCACACACACCAAACATTATGTGCTCAGTATGGATTTGTTCCCTGTTCAGAGCACTAGAAACTACTTCAATAAAAAAAATAATTTTGGCTGTACATTCATGCTTCTCCTCAAGTCTTCCAGAAATATCAAAATATTCAAGTTCCAGCTAAACAGGCAACAGGTATCTCATTTATGACTTATCAGACATACTGCAAACATCTCAAAGATTCTGTTTTAAGCAATCAGTAGTATTCAATGTAAACATCAGCAACAAGAACACGCAAATACTCCATGTGGTTTACTAAAAAGGGGGAAAAAAAAATCTCTTAACTTGAATGGAAGACATTACCCTAAAAGTTCCAAGCAGTTTAAGTAATGTACTACAAATAAGAAAACACACATAAACAGCTAATCCTTAAGATCTACATAATCAACACTAAAACCAGAGAGATAAGTAATAAAAGCTCAGGAACTAAGCAGCGAATATAGCCAGAGACACATAACCAAGAAAGCAATTGAGACACCACCATGAGCACAGGTGGAGGATGCTACTTCAGGTATTCCCATTAAACACTTCAGTGGGAATCAATCAATAGGTAATTCATGAAGAATATTCAATACATCAGTGCCTTTTCCCTTTTGAAGCCAATCACATAAATATGGAAAAGCTGAACAACACAGTAAAGATTGCAGGAGATCAACATGTATAAAGCCAAGGTTATTACATAAACTGTCTTTTCAGAAATCTGCAGAACTACCATCAACAATTCAAGTCATTTCAAGCAAAAATTAGGCTGACAGAATGTTTTGAAAGGTAGTCCATCATTCCCTCATAGCAAGTACTTCTAATAACTAAATTTTGAGCCACAAAAAAAGCCAGATAGAAACTTCTGTCAATGCAGAAGTGGGAGGAAAAAAAAAAAAAAAAAACACAGTGAAAATAATCCCTTTATAGGAAGTTATATTCTTACCTCCCAGTAGGTCTCACATTTTCCTTAAAAAGTAGTTACTATGATTTAGAAAATGAATTATTCTAATCAACCAAAGAAAAATTTGCAAAGCAAGGGGAAAAAAAAGAATAGCAAATTAAGCCATTATTTACTTTATTGGAATGCCAGATTCCAAGATTTAAAAATCAGGTGATTCAAAAATTTTAAATAATTCCATTAATTTTATACAACGTATCAGGTACTATAAAGCAATCAATTACCAGAAAAGCAGAACACTAGATCATTCCCTGATTTTATTATAGATATATTATTTATCATTTCACTTACCCAAGCTTTGCGCCATATATCTCCTTCTCTTTTCCTTTGCCTTTCTCTTTCTCTCTTACTTTGTCTTTCTCTCTGCCTTTACGCCGTTCTCTTTCGCGAGACCCGCTATGAGTTCTCCTATGACCGGATCTTTCACTACTTCGGCTATGAGAACGTTGACGAGGTCTCGATCGTGATCTACACAAAATCCATAGTGTTAAAATTTAGCAATCACACATTTTTCCACTGTCATCATATTTAGATTTGTTTCATAGTCCAACTATTTTGAAAACAATTTCTTCAAATTTAGTAATTTAGTATTTTTAAACAAAAAATACCCATTCATCAAAAGAAAAATGAACAAAAGTATTGCTGAATTCAAAATTTGCTTCCTCTGCAGGAATAATACAAAACTAATTAAACCACACTTTACAGTACTTACAAAATAGTTATTAATACAGCAATCATTACAGCTACTGGAGAATTCTTTCTTGAACATTAACTTAAAATTCTTAACATCTATTCAATTGAACTTGTCAAATAATTAATGTTACCAGATATGTGTAACTGCATATTAAATAGATTAATAAAAGTGATCACATGCCAGCAAAAAAAGTTAAAAAAAAAAATGACAGAAGTCACATGTCCAAAACTCTAGCTTTAGCTCACAAAACTGGCAACTACGTAAGATTTCTTAATATCAAATTCAGGCTAGAAACATGCTTTGCAGAAAGCCCGTAAGTAATCTAACTCTACGAGCATAGGCTCCAATCATGCAAGAAACTGCATACAAGTGCAAGGGTTTGTGCACATATAGCCCTTTGGTTCACGGTTACAGGTTCCTATATGGCTACAGGATACTCTGTTCTCAAGCACATTTTCTATTCCTCTGTAATAAATGTATGCTGTTACTGGTATACCGGAACAAAAAAAGATCAAGTAGTATCATTATATGACTGTTTACATATGCATCCAGAAGTTCTTTCATGATCCCCATACTTCTTTTCAATTTTTTAAATTTTAATTTATTATCATGTACCATCATTAAAGATGCAGCTATAGACATTAAAAAGCAGCTATAGACAGTGCACATTTAAGAAAACAGCAATTCAGGTTTCCATTAGTTCCTATTATGATGCAGAGCCTCATGGAAGTTCTGACAGCACCTCATTGAAAAGTTTCATTAAGTTCTAAGAGGGTTTTAGAGTGTGTTTAAAAAAAAAAAAAAAAACAGTAAAAAACAATTATTTAGCACCTCTTGGACTGCAAAACTCCAAAAGCCTGTAAAGCAAACTCATATACAAAAGATCACTCAATTTAAAAGGCAATAACTGTTTAATAAAGCTCAACAATAGAATAAGCAGAAAAGAACAGCGCATCCAGATGAAGCTATAAATTAAGTTTAGGAAGAATGTCGTTATTAAATCTGGAATTTGTCCAGCATACTGAGGTTAACATACCTATTCTTGCTATTGAGCCTTTTAGGCTAGCACTGGAGGTCAGAACCTCAGTTTTACATTTCATTCAGCAGATGGCATCTCTTGCAACACAATATCTCCTATTATCGGTCACAGTATTAGCGCTAACACAAGGGATCATATTACCACTTAAGTAACTGGTATATTATTAACTATAGAACATTTTCTGTCTCAAAATGGATTTTTATTATGTCACCACAAATAAAAAGGAATCCATCCATTCTTTAGTTCGCAGGCAGAGAAAGTAAGTTTTGATCTAAAAGAGTATTCTGAACACGAGCTGGTACAAAGACATTGAGTTTTTAAGCATCACACTAAGGCAAGCACAGATTTAGAGGTCACCTCCTTGTGGATAGTCACACTTTGGAAGGTAGCCATGATTTTGGAGAACTCTGTATCAGAAGCATTAATAAATGACAACAAGACTATTCTCCTTCAGCATCTTCTTCAGTGCTCTCTCCAATCCAGTTTAAAGTTGCTATTAAAAATATGCAATTTTTAATTTGAGAGAGCAAACTCCAGTCCATTTTAAAATTGCTTAGTCACTGAACAACAAGAGATTGCCTTTATTTAAGAAAGGGTTCTCCTATGTAAGCATGCAGCCCTTCAAATAGAAATAACTGAGGAATCTAAGTTTACTTTCTGAGCCCAAATTTGAATTTCTTCTTTCAGATCTACATTTTGCAATTTCAAGCAACAGCAAATTCAATTTAGACCAGCTGGATGCCCAAGTGCTAGATTTCCGTTTGTTCAATGTCTAAGTAGAAGAAACTGCAGGTATAATTTATATGCAAGACAGCATTTAAAAAAAAAACAAAATAAATTTGCTCTCTCAAATTAGCAATTGTATATTTGTAACAGCATTAAGAAACAAACTGATAAACGCTTTCCTTACAGAAGTTGTTGCTTTTCTCACATTTGCAATTATAAAACTCATTGACCTAGAGTGATTAATAAGCATTGTTTACCCTTTGAGTTTTGTAACTATAAAACACAGTTGGTACAGCTTGCGTTCCCTGTGCCAGTCACACAGGTGAAGCAGGCAGATGACTACCAATGCACATTACAGTGAGAGTCTTCACAAAAAAAAAAAAAAAAAAGCCAAACTCTATGGACATCGTCCCGGCAGGACACACTTGTTCAGTTCACAGTTCAGACAGGAGAGCTGATGTGGACTGCAGACGAGCCGACAGCATGGGTGCAGGCGCTCCAGGGCTGGCTTCGTGCAGAGGCACCTGAGCTAGCAAGTCCAGCACGACTGTGGGCATACGCACGACTGCGCTCCAGGGCAAGGCAGGAAGGGAGTCTGGCTGCCTTCCTGGGTTGCAGACCCCAAGCCTCCTAATCTAAGCTGACTGCAATGCGCTATTTTAGCGGATCTCTAAAGGAAACAGTGCAGAAATGATGGCAAATTGGATCTAGTGTACCTTGCTGCAACTCCGGCAGAGTCTAACACATACATTTGCTCTCTAGTGCTTAAGATTTAGGCAACGTTTGTTAGCTCGGGACAGGACAGTCAAAACAAGAATGCTAAGGGACACAAATATTAGAATATCTCTCTCCAAATATGATTTTTTTTTCCTGGATTTTCTATCGCTGTCCAAAGCTCTTTGTAAATTATTTATTTTCCGTTACTTTTGCTCGAATGCTCCAAAGCTACAGCCCTCCCAAACACAATTAACATTGCAAGCAATTGCTTACTTTACTGATTACAAACAACATTTATAATGCATATATTAACTATAACAACTCTGAAAATACCAAAAGATGTACTAACTTCAGTCATAGCACTAAGAAAGAATGAATAGAAATGAAGTGAACGAGGAAAATTGAGGAAAAGAAGAAAGGAAGAGCCTAACACTAATGGCCCATTAGTGTTCTGAACACTAGTGAAACTCGCGTTCTATTGCTGATTATCATACTTCGGGTAAATTACTGTGCTTCCAATGCTGTACAGTAAGGATTGTTTTTGCAAATGTTTATCTTTTCTTATAGTTCAGTTCAGTTATGTGAATGGATTCTGAAAGAGAGAGGTTAATAAAAGCCACTGGGCAACCACAACATACAATTTTATTAATAAATTTAAACTGAATCTCAAACTCTAGTTTCCTGTTAGTCTGGGGCGGGGGGGGGGGGGAATAAAAATCTTACAAGACTTCTCACACATAAGAAAAAAAGGCATGTCAATTCTTAAAGATATTTCCTTAACTAAAGAACACCCTAGTGCAGTATATCAAGAATTGAGGTGCATTATATAGTTCTACCACATATTGTGGAAATAAAGAAAGCACAGAGACTAAATATTTAAAGATAACAGATGTAAGATGGCAGAATAAAAGTCTTTGCAATATAAACCTCTAAAACAATTGCATTTTACATGATAAAATAAGTTCTGCCAGCAATAATTCTAAAACTGGACTAGAATTAAGAGGGAGGCAGCCATAAGCTAAGAACTGCTGAGCTTAAGCAATAAGAGTACAATCTTCTTGATCTTTGCTACAGCACCTCTTAAGAGAGCTCCCAGTCTCTATGAAGTGCCACAGGAAATGATGATTAGCAATGATTAAATCAAAAGCCACAATTGTACTGAAATTAAGAGAGAACACCATCACTTATTGCTAGGATGCGTGAATCCATGCCTCTTTAGGTCATGAAAAAATTGAAAAGCTCTGAAATATAGGGGAACTCTGTAGTGCAAGTCTCAAAGGGACAAGTGGGAACTTTAAAACACTTAGGAAAATAAAAAGGCAATGATTTTTGCCTACAAACTGGTTTTCCCCGCAGTCATCTAAATACAAAATATGAATTAAGGCTTCTTTCTCTCCAGTCTTAAAGGCTTAAGGAGGGCCTGACCAAAAAAATGAAGGAAGACTCACTTTATCATTCAAGAAAAAGACATTATCTTTAAAGAAACTAAAAATAAGCAGAAAGTCAAACACTATAAATAGGAAAGAGAGTATAAGTTTATCGATTCATCAGAGTTACAAAATCTTTAAATAAATGAAGCTGAGGAGATTAAATTCATAGCAACAAGAGAAAGGTAATCAAGCCATACACTGACAGGCCAGAAATACATATTCAGAAAGCAAAGAAATAACACAAAAATATTTTAAAAATACAAAGGAGGAAACCACACAGTTTCAGGGCCAGCATATTCCTTACACAGTGAAGACCACCATTCTTTCCGTGCTCCGGTACTGCCAGTAGGCAAGCTCAGTTTCTCAAAGTCTGATTTGCCAGCTCACGTTGCATATACACACAAGCCAGGAAAATGTTCCAGGTTTGGCCCCTGCAGCACATAACCTCACTGGTTACATAATCCAGGACTGTTTTAATGTAAAATAATCACAGATTAAGTCCAGTTGAACCACTTCTTAGCTGTTAGTCATTTGGCTATCAAAAGCAGAATTTAACCAAGTCTGGTCACTACTTGGATAAAACTCCTGCAAAGAGTATTTCTTGGGTAAAAGAGGCTTAAACAATGTAC
The DNA here is from genome assembly GCF_028389875.1 of Rhea pennata. Lineage (NCBI taxonomy): Eukaryota > Metazoa > Chordata > Aves > Rheiformes > Rheidae > Rhea > Rhea pennata. The sequence goes on along the minus strand of NC_084671.1, from coordinate 2,288,648 downwards.
TTGAAAGCATCGTCTTCCACCTAAATCCTAAAGACAAAGTCTGTTCTGTCCTTTACCACCATCATATTTGATATATTAAAAAAAAAAAAAAAAAAAAAAAAGCTTTTTTTTTGGGGGGGTGGGGGCACAGACATGACACGACAACACTGTAGTACCTGCTGGTTATGCTACCAAAACATACATACAAGAGGATGTATGTATACACATGCTATGTATGTACATAGGCAAAAATTATACTCCTCCTGGGTTTTTATTGCACTGGTAAGCACTCCTGATGCAAACCTACCACTAAAAATTTCCCTACCCAAAACCCACCTAATTTTCCTCCAACCGTAAGGGAGGCCCCAACCTCTTATATCCCAGGCTATTTAAATTAATCTATTAATATAACTCAGGTGTAATTCTGCAACACCAAATGCAAGGTTCAAACAAGTGATAACAGGATCATTAATGAAGAAGCCATCATTCCCTGTTTAACCTGATCTTGGCTGAAACCACTGGGCGAGAGTAAGTGACAACATTAACACCTATCATCCTGGAGACATCAAGACAAAATTTGGCTTTAATATTTGAAAGCAAATTTGGAACACTTGAAGCTTCCAGTCTTGGACTTTGCAATGTATATAACTTTTGCTATCTTATTTTTATGCTGTTTCTTCTCCCTCTCTTCCTTTTAAGGAAAAACCTAACATTCATTTTCTAACATCCATTTTTCTGCACCAACTGCAGAATTTGAAAGATGAAACCTCAGCATCTAAATCATGCTTTGACAACTGCGGGTACAAGGCTATCGACCTTTCACTACACTATGACCACAGATAATTAAAAAATTAAGATACAGACCATCAGGAAAAACGATGCATCATATTGCCTAAAATACACTGCAAACTGAGGATCATCATCCCCAGGCAGCCTGGCTGGGTTCACAGGACAGACTCTCAAAGGCAGAAGAGGAAGGGATGGCCTCGAACTAAGGGCCACCAGCAGCGCCCTGCGCAGTGCCACACTCTCCCTGCGTGCTGAAAAGCTGCGCTTACGCCCCGTAGCTTCCTTCTAGGGGACTTCACCATTTTAATACAATCGCTGTCTTCTCTCTTTGCCTAAAAGCCCAAAGTCCTAAAAAAACTCAAGAATATATATGCTTTATATATACTTCCTCAACTTCTATATTCAATCCAACAACATACTCAATAGGCTCTTGAGAGTGGAAAATAAAAAATTATTTCACAAAGTGAAAATTAAAGCATAATAAATTTGCTACTCTGTATATAACAAGTTGCTCTACTTTTCAATTCATAGCATAACGAAATTCACCTGTATCTTACTATAAATTACTATTAACATATACTATGATATATACAGAGCAGTAAATAAAAGATCAAACTTTATAAAACAGAGCTATAACAAGTGATCTGAGCCAAGAAGTCTTCAGAAAACCAAGTATAAAAGCCCAAAGATCCAGTAGAGAATAAAGGTTTATTTTAGTACTGTAGAAAAATTTTTAAAAATCCCAATTATTAGTACCACAGCAAGTCCCGAAGTGTTCAAATTACAGAACTACTGGAAGGGGAAAAAAAAAATCAAGCTGGAGAGGCGACTGCCAGCACACAAACCCCTTCCCCCAAACCAGCACACGAGACACCCACCCACCATGCCAAAGGTTAAGTCATTTAGTCAAGTTCAAAGATCTTCAAAGAGTTCTTAGATCCAGATAAGCCCATATGTTACCAAAATTCTGTGAAAAGCTATTACTTTCCAATCTGCTTTTCATGTCTAAGTTACAGAACACACAGATGCTTGGCATCACTCGGTATCCCTAAATTCTCACACCAGATAATCAAGGCTCACCAATAACTTTCCTATCTAAAATCCTAAGAAACGTCTTTATTCCATCAACACTTAGTCCACTTGTAAAAATTGAAAGTCTCCATAAAAGCCCATTCAGTTACTGCACAATAAGTGTTAATTTGCTAATTTCTTCACAGGTAATCAATTAAAATGTAAAATATTGGATAAAATTAGTTGCACTAAATTTAACAGCTGCTCCATAAGCATAATTAGTTTCACAAGGGCCATATGTATTCTGAACAGAGACAGAGTTGAAACAAATAAGCAGATTTTAAAACAAGTTTGAGGAAATCTGCATTTAATTAGCAGGTGGGCACTACAACTGCATAATGTTTTTATACATTTATATTTATGAAGTGACAGAAGATCTAAAGGCTTTTTAAAATGGCGTTTATTGTTTGAATGGGAACTGTTTTGCTGCATGCTAAAGTGATTTAAATCCTTATAGCTCTGCTTTGAAAAAATCATAAATGGTGAAAGAAAACATGTGGAAAACTGTAAAACTAGAAAGAATTTGCGACAAAAAGCAGATACACATACCATAACCAAAAGGAAACTACACTTAATTAAACGTACACTACATCTGGAATATCAGCCTAATAAAACGTGAAACTATTAATTTTCATTGTTCTAAAGGAAATGAGGTCAGTGTCGTTTAGTATTTCCCCAATTATATTGCACTAAAGCATTGAACTATATCTTATAGGTACAATCTAATCTTTTCAAGAAAACACCACAATTTGAAAACAGTCACCAAAACGGACTTCTTAAAAACGGAGAGAGGAACTGAGGACTCAAACAAGACAGCTCAAACACAACAAAATGTGTATTGTTTCAGTGAAGGTAAATTTTTAGGAAAAACAAATGACTTAACAGCAATCAGAAACCACCATCCAAATGAAGGACTCTTTGCTAGTATTCTTCTTAGTATCTCCTAGCTGATAACAACTCCTATTTACTTACTACAAGCTCAGTAACCTCAAATAATAAAGAACAACAAAATCATGCCTCTAATATTTTAATCTGCAAAAAGTATGGGAAAGAACAACAAAAAAAATGCATTGCATCAAGCCTGGATGGGTAACGATACTCATGTCAGTAATAAAGATACAGCACAAACAACTAACTAATTGCAGCACAATGACACGTTCTCTTTCCAAGCATAAAAAGAAAGCTTCTCGTTTAACTCAACCTCATCAGCTAGGAGGGAAAAAAAAAAAAAAAAAAAAAAAAAAAACCAAAACATCATGGGATGAGTTATTGGAGAATGTAAAATAATTTCAAGCAGAAACCCACAGTTGTGAAAAGTGTGGAAGAGAGTAATGTTATCTTTTTTTTTTTTTATTATTCAAGTAAGGCTACCTCTATAAAATGTTCCAAGTCACTCTTAGTTTGCAGTTTTAAAATGAACGCATATGAGAGTTAAGTATAGATTATACAGTAATGATAACGTGTATGATATTTATTTATTGTTAAATATAAGGCAAGTGAGAATGAATATAGGCAGAAACAGATGGTCAGTTTTTAAGTCTGAAATGAGACTGGTGCTAAGAGGAGAAAGAAGTTGTTTCAAGCCAGCAGATTAGACAATTGGTAAGAGAGAAAATAGAAGGGTATTAAAGATAGTAACAATATCATTCACAGTCCTGGAGAAAAGTAAGATGAACTGTAACAACAGAGAATCAAAATCATAGTTTGTCGAACTGACAAAAGGGAATTTACTAGATTCAGGCATCAACTTAACTCTGCATGAAACAATTCTTCACTTAAAAATCACTAATTACATAATCGAACATTTAAGGGAACAATACTCAAACTCCAATACTCCAAATGTCAATATTCCAGTAAACTATAATAAGAAATGTTTTCAGTTGCAGAAAACTTAGCATCAACAGCACGTAAATGCAGCAGGACAGAAGAACTGGAAAAGGCACTACTTTTAGCTTGGTTCATTCTCAGGCAGTCCATTTGTTACAAATCTAGTCTTCAGACTACAACCTTCTGCTCTACTCTTACTTCTGAAGAAGATTAAAATGACTTCTTTGCTACATGCCTTGACTGTCCAATAAAGCATTTCTTTAAAGTAGCTGAAAGACTCTCGATCCAGCAATCTCGAGCCAACAGTGACAACCTACTTCCAGCTCAGCGTATGCCAACATCATCACCACGAAGGCGTCGAGAATCTACAGGAGACAACATCTGAATGAAGAACAACTGACTCCAGAAATACATAAAATTTATTTAAATTGATCTTTTTAATCAGATGTCTTTCGCCCAGAGACTTATTTCCTGTGGAGTTTGGGCTGAAATCCTTGCCTACAAAAGAAGCGATCGGAAGAGAAAGCTGACTACAATTCTACCATTTTTTAAGGAGCAATTCAAAGGCCTTCACAGAAAACTAAAATCAGAAAACAGACTTCATTAAATATTATCTGAAAACCAAGAATATAAATCATAGATTACATATTAGCTATTCAAGCATAGAGACAAACCATTTGCTTTTGTTGATGTGCTTTTACAAAACACTAAGCAAAGGTTACTAATTTGTATGTCACTGTAACTTGCTTCCTTGATCAAATGGCTCACTTGAGCATTTCCTTGCATGCAGAAGGGAGATTTGCTTGAAAAGGCCAGATGCACATTGCAGATATGTATGGAAGAACATAAATTAACCACAGCACTATTGGATACACATTACTTTTGAATTCAGCACAGAAAACTACATGCCATTTCTCAATAGGTTGTTTTATGCAGCAGGCAGGACTGTGGGAGCAGCTGTGGCCAGAGGTAGTGTAATGAAGTGTGCTGCCTGGGATTTGGGATGGGAGAACAGCTGTGTGAACAGCTTCCCCGATCTACTGGAACTGTAAACTGTTCCACACCATTAATGATGAGGCGGGTATTCTCACTCCACTTTATTCCTTTTGCCTACACAGAGATCAGCTAGGGCCCTACGTGCAACTGGTCCAAAGCATTTGGTATCTTTAGCCTCATCTTTGTTGGGTGGAAAGTGTGTTGCATCTTTCATTTCCCTTCGTAACCTGGGTGAAAATTATGAGCTCTCTTAACTGCCTCTCTTTAAGATTACACCTCAAATTAGAAAGAATAATGTTTTCTTTCTTTAAAAAAAGAAAAGTGAATTTCTCAGGCAAATACTACACCTTTCTTTCTTTCCTTAGAGACTGCTTCCAAGTAGGACTTTTTAACCATACATTCAAACAGCCATGTTATGATTGAACAGAAAAAGCTAGTATTTAAGTTTAATAATACTTAGGAAATAAAATAATAAAGAAACAGATTTAATACTGTGTCCTGGCTGTTAAAAAAAAGAAAAAAAGCCCCCCCCCCCCCCCCCCATGGAGTCCCAGTCCTTTCTCATTCAAAGCAGTCCTAGCAGTCTTGGACTTCAAAAGCACAAAAACATGCACACCTATAGGAAGGTATGCTATATCTAGCTGTACTCTTTACCGAAAGACATTACTGAGACACATATTTATATATAAATTCCCATATTAAGCCAAAGTTAAGGATAAGTATTCCAGTAATCTGGAAATGAAAAAGCTTGGAGCAGTTGAGGATATCTAAGTCACTTTCTACAAGAAGTTTACAATACAAGAGTTTAAAAGCTATTCAGCCTCAGTGCAAAGCAAAAGTAAAGCAATTGGCCACACAGATATGAGCCAAAGGGATTCCTTACTCTTAGCTAGTTCCAGAATTGCCTATAGCTGAGGCTGCATAAAGTGACCAGAAATAAAATGCGTTATACGAAGCTTCTGCTGATTCAGATTGTCTAACCCTGCAGGAAAGATATTTTATATCTCTTTATAATCTTTAAAAAAAATTACCAGGAAAACCTGAACTCTACACGAGTGAATAAAGGAATACACTCCTTTATTAAGTTCATCAGGCTTTATATTTAATTTACACATACACATGCAGTTACTCTGTTCCTGATGCAGCTGGAATTTATTTTAAAAAACAAGGGCATAGCTTACTTTTAGGACTCTCAACAAGTTCACCACATTATTCATTTTTACATCATACATGCATTAGTGACTCTGCGTTTGCTATTACGGGAAGATCTGGATGTATCACGCAGCAGTGAAAAAAAAGAGTTGAAATTCATTTTCCAGATGGAACCACTTTCCAGGTAATTATTTGTTGTAAATTTGACAACACTTCCAATTATTATGTTAAGAAAATAAGAAATATAAATGAGAGATTTAAAGGTTGAATTTTTCACCGCCCTAGTGCTCCCAAGAAGCTCAAATTGTTTACAGGTAAGTTCTGTTCATCCGTCTTTGACACCACCACTAACGTATTTCTTTGTGATTGTACAGCATCCAAGATAGAGGCCGCAATCATGGTTTGAGCTTTAAGGGACAATAATAATGTACTTATTTCCACGAAGAGTTACTAGAAAGCTGAATAAAATGACCTAAACAGATGCCTGAAATCAAACTCACACCAGGAGACACTAACTGCTCTCATAAACAGCAAACCCCCACACATTCAGAGCATTTTAGTACCATTCTTGTCAACAAGAGGCACTGAAACCAGTTAGTAGTACACTAAGATATAAAATTCTCCAAATAAAACACTACCAATAGTCTCTCTCACAGGCTTCGGCAATGCTCTTCCCCACGACTCCCAGCACAGTAACGCCACTACGAGGAAGTCTGGGGGAAAAAGCCTGCGACGTAATGGGTAAGAACAGAAAGGCAGTAATGTATTTTGAGCTAACAACATATTAAGCAGGGAAAACACCTGCCACCACCTCTGCCACCTCCAAACCCTCTCAGTATTCACTGGTACTGCTACGGCTATGACGACAACGCTAGCTGCCTGTTTCTGCTTGTACCGTAAGTCAGAGATCGTTTTACTCTTGTGTATTTTTCATGGCTCTCCAACTTTGTTTTTATATCCGCCTATTGTTTCCTGCTGCTAATCAAACTACAGTCTTTGGGCCTGGACCTGTGTTTTGAATACACCCCTGTAACAGCACACAGCACACTCAGAACTTGACCCCTACCTGCTACTTTCCTGTTGTAACTAATATAAGGATATCTTTTCTGACCACAGGCTATCAAAACATTACCCTTCCTCACATGAGAGGATTTCACCTCCAGCAATCGACTGCCCTTCACAGTTGCGATGCGCCAGGAGCGTGACAACGCTGGTTACCGTGGTTCGCTCTTACAAGAGCATGGGAATACTCTCGAACTCAGACACTTCACGACAGTCTTCAGAAAAACTTTCATCAGGATACCCGAGATCTTACTTTATCCCATCGGCCGATTTGCAACATTTGTACTTCTAACATTGGTTTCAGACTAGAGGCAAGTTGCAGCACACCCTAGCAACCTCTAATGATCACCCTGGTGCACCTCGGATTGCAATGCAATGCGCTGGTGGAGTCTGCAGTTAGCCATTTGTTGACACACTCTGATTTGAGTAATCACTTGCTCACTGGTTTAGTAGATAGGGCAGTTAAAGGTATAAAGTATGTAACTTAAGAGTAGTATTTGATTTGCAGGAAGAAGTAAAAGACAAAATATAGACCCTGTCTGGCAGCTGGCTGTTTTTCTGCTTAGTGAGTTGCTGGGCATTACAGCACTGAAATACAAATGCTGTGTATTGATGTTGACTCTACTACCTACCTTGCTTTGATTTACAGAGGTTGCACAAGTAAATTTAATAGAAAACCAGAATCATGAAAAAGAGGACCTTTACATTCTGATTTGATAGTAAAAATTGTTGATGTCACGATTCTGATGTCATCAGAAAGGGAACAGCTATATCTGAAATTAAACGAAGTTATTTATTAGTGTTACTCTTTCCTCCATAATGTACATTACATATTAATATATGCTTTAAAAGGTTTTGGAAAGCTTTACTAAGAGTTCTTTCCCAATGCATTTTCTTGGTTTGTAGACATCTGCTGCCATAACACATGTACATTTAATTGTAAATTACATTTTTATTATAGAATAAAACATCTTTACTTAAACTGTTAAAATACAGTACATTAAAAAAGTTCATAAAAGATGAATGACTTAGCTACCCCAGTTGTATTTACTTAGCCAAAATAGATGCAAATTTGCATAAAGCCACAAATGTGACAATGAAAACAGAAGGAATTTTCTTACAAAATAGAGAAAAAAACCCACTAAACTACATTTGCCCTGAGTTTCATATAGTATATTATTATTTATCAGCGTCCTACTGCTGAGCAATCTGCAGAGAAATAGCACCATGACAATACAGTAGAGTAATAACTTCAAGTTCCACTAGAAAAGACAGAGGGAAGTCCAGAAGAATGGGAAGTATTGACCAAAAATGACCAGAGCAGCCCATCACTTCAAAGCGTAGGCTCCTGACTGTAGAACCCTAGTAAAGCCCTGTGGAATTGAAGTTGGTCTTCTAAGCCAACCCCAAAAGGGCAGCAGAGATGACCTTCCACCTTCAAGGAGAAGGAAATTCAGTATGGGAAAAACTTGGCTATGGGGTCTACTCAGAACCTATATTAAACAGAAACCAGATGATCTATTTGGGCAATTACATAAATGCTTAAAATTCTCAGTCTGAACAGTTTTGTAGCTAACATGATACCTATACTTGTATGATTCCCATGGCACTGCTAAATTATACTGTTAAATCAAAGAAAACCATACTCATCAGTAGTTACAGTTTTGACTAACACCAGAATTGTCCATGTATCCGAACAGAAAGCCTAAGGCAGATCAGAACTGCCATTCCACTCTAACACATATCCCCTAATATTAGCATGGATGATCCAGGGAGCAGCGCTGCCATTACCACATGGGTGACCGGACTTCATAAAATTAATTCCCAATGAGTATCAATAACAAAGGCTATTTGTATTTTACGTAACTTTTTTCTGTCCTGAATATTTGCTTATAGAGATGAACTCTCTTCAAAGATTACCATTATACAAGTCTCAAAACTGAAACAGTTAAAAATAAATAAATAAAAAAAACCAAACAATTACAGATTAGTTTATATTTTAGTTTATGCCACCACAATTCATTTGCTTTAACACTTTGGCTGTCACCTAAATTAATATTTAATGAATAAATGACATTTTACCTTTTTAAAAATGAATAACTATTTTCAATCAATCTTACATTTTAACCACAATCTGAACAATTATTTTCAATCAATCTTACATTTTAACCACAATCTGAACAATTATTTTTAAACATATGTTTTAACATTATATTATTAGCACTACATTTTTTGTTACAGAAATGGTAAAGCTGACCTTTATTTTATTAGCCTACAATTTGCTCACCACTGTTTTCTTAAGCTATATGAATGGCTTATGTACGTTGACAACATCCCACAGATGGTTATGATTATGTTTAACAGGACAACGCACTCATTGAAAACTTTCACAGACGCTTACCTAATGGGATGTCACATTAAATCTGATATAGTAAGATAAAATAACTACATACTAATTATAACATATAAGTCATTTGAAAATGATATTCACAACTTTGTAATGTAATTATTGACAGAACTAGTACATTAACATTTATGTAAAAATGCATTTTTAAACAAGCATGATACTGCATAGCTTTCTTCTGCCAAAGTAGTCCTTGAATAGACATAGCTGTCAACATCTTGGATATAGATGCCCCTAACTACGAAACTCTGGTAAACGTCACAATTCGATTTGACTACTTCTTGCTTCCTCTCTTAACGCTTAATGACCAATTCCTTAGAGATATCCTTAAAAGCTCTAAAATGTTGTCCTTGGGTAGAAACTTTCACTCAGCAATCAATCGGGAGCAAATTAGAAGATTGTGTTGAAATGTACTGCACTGTTTAAGCTAACAAATGAATGAAGAAAGGTAGTATATCGGAACATATGCCACTACACTGAAGTTGCTAAAAGGGTCTGTTGGAAGAATATTTGGTTTCCAGTGAAGCTAATATGCTATAAGAAGGGACAGTGATGAAAGAATACCAAGTCATATGGAAATCCAAATATAGTGACAGACACAATTATTTTACTAATTGCTAATGAATACAGTCAAGGGGCTTCAAAAAGCAAAACTTTGCTCGGACTACTTCAGGTTTTGACCTCTGCGTGAGCAAATGCATTTCAAACCGAAGCCCACCAAAATTGATTAACGGCGCCAGCCAAGGCCAGCATGTAGTTGAAGCTTTTTTCCATCTATCACATGGCCCCAAGGATAGTTAAATGAACCTTAAAATGGCTACAAACAGCTCAATGACTACACAGACTCCTGCCAATTAGAAATAATTAGGCAGTCATTTTGGTGGTAAGTCTTTTTAAGTGCATACATAATGATGCAATGATGCTTATTAGCGATCTCATATGAGCTATGCTCAAACAGCCTGGAATAATTATGCAACTATCACAAAGCCTTGCACATCTCTGTACTTCACCTTAATGCATTTAAAAATCCACTTCATTACCTCCAGTAATTAATCCTCCATTAATTGCAGGAAAAGCCCAGTTTACCGTGCTTCGTTTCTAATTATCTTATAAATAGTTATGGTTCTAATTAATGTGTTCATTAAGCTGAATATCTTTCTCAAAGCCATGCTCAGAGCAAAGGTTCTGCTTTTGAGAGAAAAAGCCTAGCTAGCCATAAGGTGAGGCCATTTTGGTTGTATTTGCTTTTATTTTAGTATATTCAACCTCCTAATTGGCATTTAAAATCTAATTTGGAAGAACTTCAAGAAGACTATATAGTAGAAAAATAGGAAAAGGATTTTTTTTTTTTTTTAACCCATTCTCCAATCAAGATGCTTAGAGCTCTAACAGGAACACTTTTAGCATATCTTTTTGATATATACTGGTAACAGATTTTTCAGTGCTATCCTGCAGGTTAATTTAAATTCTATTAAAATTTAGCTTACCCTTGCATACTTTCATATAAGAGAAGCAAAAACTATAGAAGAAAAAATAGATATATAATAATGTATGCACACACACACTATATATATATATATTATATATACATATACATACACACACACACACACTATAGCCCTTTCCCCTATCTCTCTGACCAATATGAAATCACAAAAAAAATAAAAATCAATTATTCAAGCTGGGCTTTATCCAACTCATTAAAATCAATAAGAGTTTTTCAGTTTGCCTTCCTAGGACCTGGTCTGACTCTATGAAAACTGCTTTTTCACTCAAATTCAACTGAAGAATATTTTCAAATAAAAAATAATTATGGATAAGGAAACTCTACATTGAAAGCATCTGTTTCACTTTATTTTGAAGTATGCATATACAAATTGGCAGGAAACTTAAAAGTTCAAAATAAAAAACTGTACAAAAATATAACCAGAATATTTAAGTTACAGTTAGCATTAAGATTTAGATACTAAAGTAATTTACTTCCTATTCTTTCCCAAGTTTTAAAAATGATTTTTATAAGTACAAATTATATTTAAAAACATCTCCCTGCAATTCTAGTATTCAAAATAGACAGAAGTTCTGACATTTTTCCTTATGCGATTACATATTTAACACAAATAAAACATTTTACATATTGCTCAGGTAATTACTTAACCACTATTCTGATAGCAAAAAGACAAAGGCTCTCTATATAGCTGAAATTATAAGATTTGGGAAGAAAACCCCCAAAACTTTCTTACTAAAACATTAAAACCAAGTGAAAAACCTGGAAGCCAAGGGCAACATTGCCATTGACTGCAGCAGGCCAAATTTTTATACCAATAACCCCATATTAGGACCAGATGAAGCATTATCATTTATATATACATATGTATTTATTTATTTATAATATATATATATATATATATTTTGTTGCCCTGGCATTTCAGTGAGACAGCATCTTGCCTAAGAAGCTGGCAACATTTCCTGTTCACAGTGCCTTACTCTAGCTTTAAAATTGCCTCTCACCTGATCGACTTGAATGCACCAGGCTTGACCCTTTCCTCCCCAGCGCACGTTCTCCATCTGCAAGCACCTCTCCCCCTATTCACTGTTCCCCGCTACAAAAGCGGGAAAGAGAGAACCAGTGTTACTATATGAATAGTTGTGGAAAAGGAAGAAAACTTTGAAGAACCACTAAGCAGCACCTGTCCAGAAGGCAAGAGGGGAGCATCAGCAGATTTATAGTACTCCAAGTAGAGATTATCACAGCTGCCCCTTCTGACTTTCAGCTCTATTGTAGGTAAAGAATTTCTTCGTAGCAAGAAATTTAGGGGACTGATTGGAATTCACTGAACAATACGTAGAGAATCACTCTGCTACTCTGTTCAACAGTATACTACATCTGATTTAACAGAGGAGACAGATAAAGGAATAATTTAGCACTGATTGGAAAAAGACAGTTCTACACAGGTCAGGAAGTTATTTCAGAATATAATATTCCATTCAGAATCCTAATCATAATATGCTAAAATCTAATCACATCAGGACCAGAAGTTAGCAGCAGCAGCTTACTCGCACCGACTCTGTCCACGGCAGGCCCTTCGGGAAGGCATCCCCCGGCCCACGGGAGCAGAAGCGTGCAGCGCTGAGCCGGGCAGCCGCACACAGCTAACCCAGCTCCGCAGAGGCGCCCGCTGGAAGGCGACGTGCAACAGTTCAACGCTGCTAGTTGAAACAGCAAAGGACAAAGGAAGAAGAAAGGTAATACAGACTAATAAAATATCCCTTAGAGGAACTTTCCTTGCCATTTTTCACACTGCATACAGATGACATAACTATCTCACTTCTTCCAGAAGTCTCTAAATCAAATATACCTCTTTTTTTCTGATGACTGATGCCTTTGGGGGTTCAAATAGTGATATCGCCGCTGAAATAGTCTGTCAACTTCATTCTTCTCCCCATGATTTGAGAGGGAAGCAATAATGTTCAGCAGTTTGCAGCTTTATGAACTGCTATCAAAGTTCTCCAAATTTTCAGACAAGATGAACATTAGGACTTACCAAAGTTAAAAATAACGACAGATATACTTAATAAGTATAGGCTTATATTTTAAAAGAGAAAAACCAGTAGACGTTTTGGTGGTAGAGGTTTCTGGAGGAAGAGGTGTTTGTTTTACTACTTTGAATTCTGACTCCGTTTCTTAATGAGACACCGGGCATCAACAACACAGACAGATCTAAATGAATCATCCCCTCTGAGAGCGACAAGCATCTCTCTTTCCTAGGTGGACTCTCACACAAATAGTGTTCTAGCTTAGTTTGTGAAATGTGCCAAGTTTCATAAATGTAAATGGTAAACTGGCTTAAATATTCCAAGAGGTGTGTTATAGAAATTAAGGTTCCTGTTGAATCATCATCTCTGCCAGTTTTAATCATTCAATTCCTCTTGCAGAAGCCTCTAGGGATGGTTAAAAGCCTGTGTCTAGTGAGAGCGTTGTATTGCAATACAATACTATACCGTATTATTGTCTTTTGTTACAAAAGTAATACTGAATTGGCAGAGACCTCCATCTTTGCCTCCCTATTTACAAGGCATAGCATAAACATATATATCCATATTATAACTATAAATTTACTGTTGTAAAGCAGCTAAATAAACTTAAATCTATTTCCAATATTTTTAAGTTAAAAAAAAAAAAAAAAGGAACTAGTCAGGTTTTGAGGAAGTACTATCTTACCATATTAGAAATAAAAACATTCTTTTTATTTATCTTTATTTATACTCTTTCCTGCTACATGACAAGAAACTAATCAGAAACTCAAGGATTTAAATGATTCTCACTGTTTATAAGCCTCCCTTAGAAAGAGATCTCCTTTTTCACATAGATCCTGCTGCCTTTGCACAAACAAGGCACAACAAGCGTACAGATACACATGCTCATTTTTAATGTGATCTTTACCACATATGCACATACGTACTACCCACTAGCTAACTTCATATAGAAAAAGAACAACAGACAGCTTAAAAAATGTAATGAAGGGAACTAAGAAAAAATTACATGGTCTTTTTGACTCTGAACACCATCATTTCTCATAGAAAGTTTTCTATTTTACCATTGACAAACTTTTCCAAGCATATCAGATCCAGAATTTATTGTCAAAGACATGTTTTAATATTTCAATAAAAAGGAATATTAAAAACTATTTTGAAATTAAGTTTTTAATTAACTTATTGGTATAGACAAAAAATGCAGATTCAAAACTAAAGGGCTGTGCATCTAAGACACTTTCTAGCTATCATTCTCCTTGAACTCCAATCTTAGATTCTCTTTTTACAGAGAGCAGAGATCTCTAAGTTCTACTCTAGCCATATCTGGAATTACAAATTGCATAGTGACATTAAGCTTTAACAGCTGTAAAAGGCTATAAAGCCTGTTAGAATATCTTTTTCATTTCAGGAAACAAACATACATCAGGCAGACAGCTAAAAATCATAGTTTTTTCTTTCCATGCACACTTGAAAACAAATCTGCCCATTCAAAGTATTTCCTATCTCACATCATTCTATGTCATCTGTTAAAATAATTAAATGTTCATTAGACAAGCTACATTAAACAAGGTAAATAAAGTAAAAACAAACATTTTTCCATATTAAAGCAACTATACGCACTAGCTTTCCTGTTACTCAGTTTTTCTTACAAAACTACACATATCTTCTCCATTGCCACACCTACTGAGAAAAAAAACAGATATAGGAAAGAAAATGACACTTTTCTTATCAACTCCATTCTGAAAGTACTGCCACTTCTGATTCTGTCCTCTTCCCAGCCAAAAGTCACTTCCTCACTCTGACGGTCCCCAATACTGGATTAAAGACGGGCTGTCTCAGATAAAAGCAGATTTGCAAATTAGAAAAATAGTAAAATGAAATCATTAAAACAAACTTCAAAAGCAGTTTCAGAAAGCTTTGTTAATACAAATCACCTGCTACAAAACATTTTATTTTGTCTTTTGGTCTAAAGAAGTGCCTTTCCATCAAAACACTCTGCCTTCAGTGTCCTACAGCATCAGGAAAATGACACACTCATTCTTTGCACAAAAATGAACTTAAATTTCAAAGTGCAGCTCTACAGCAGTCAAAGCCAATCAGTATCAGGGTTGCAGCAGTCCTACCTTTCTTCTACTTATAAACAAGTACTTCTTTAGCTTTTTTTAATCCTGACTTTCCTGCTTAGAAAAAAAAAAAATCTACTGGAAAAGCTAAAGTAGTCTTCTCTAAACAAAAACCTTATTACTGTTTTTTGCCAGGTTAGCTTCTAGACAAACCAGCACACTGAACTATCTAGATGCATGGACTGGGGAGCTAGAGTGCAGGTTTAAAGCGGAGGACAGGAACATGTGCTGAAGGTTGAAGAGACATGCAAGAAAGTGCTGCAGTAGCCCCAACCTAAATCAGCTTACTCCGGCCTGGAGCTCACCCTCAAGCCACACTTCGGTCATAATCTAAACTAAAAGTGGCAGCTGCCTATCCGGATCTTAAAGAACAGTTGATTTATACGCTGTCTGTGTGTGCGTGCGTGCGTGCAACAGTACCCAGGACGTTACACGTGGCAGGTTACTGTCCTGCGTTTCACTAGCAGAGCACTGCTCTCTTGTGCTTGGGCTCTGACCAGGGGAAAACAGCAACAGCCCGATCTTTGGACAAGGGCAGTAACGCAAAAAATCCAAGGCACGCTGGAGTATCCTTAACACATACACGCATGTGTACTGATTAATATGAAAACAAAACACTACTGCAAGAGCAGCAGTTGCCATCTCTGACACAGGCTGGGAACGGCAAACAGCACAGTCGGGAGCAACGGCCACAGCACCTTGAGAAAAGCATCGATGAAAGGCAGTGGCTCCCTACTGCCAGCTCCTGCTACGCTGCAAACCACCTTCCAAGGTGCTGCTGACCATCATCATCTTATCTCTCTGATAGCTTATTTCTTCTAGGGCCTTGTACATTTTTCACAGGATATTTAACCTCTAATTTGGAAAGAAGCACAGCATACTTCCACCCCTGATCTAAGCTGGCTGTTTAGAGGAACAACAGTCTTGTTACAACTACCCCTCACGTAACTAAAATAAAACAACACAAGAGTTATGCTCAAAAATTTCTGAGAAAGACAATGGCAACCAAACTCTTAATACCTAAAGTAAACGTGGCAGGCAATCTGTGGAAGAAACAGTAACCCATCCTTAAACCTGTCATGAATAGGGAGCTGTTCATCTCAGCTCTGATACACGCACCTTCGGCAAGGTTGACATAATTACACTCAAAAAAATTCAGGTTGAATTTTTGGAATATGAAGCTGACAGCTACGTTTACTCTGTTACAAGGGTAACTGCTACTTCTGTAAAGATTTTTGACATTCACATAAGTCCTTTAAATAACAGGCAGTAAAACACTTTCAGCAGAAATGCATATATTTCACTTATATGTTTTTAATATTTTAAACTAGGCTCTGTTACGTATTATTAGAATTAGAGAGAATGAAAGATTGAATCACATAAACAGTAAAATGTTTCTACTAAATTCTACAATTTTAAAACGTAATTGAGCTTCATATGTTAATCCCATTCTAGAAATTACCGAGTGTTACCTAACGCAGCAAAAAGCAGCAATTTACTATATTGGATCACGAGTATTTTATTATATTACTGACGAATCTTTAAGACATCTGCTATACGTTGATTTGTGTAGCTGCCTCTAGAAATACTATCTCGGTTACAAAAATGATAGATTATATTTCATGGCCAGAGCTTTTGTAATTGAGAAAGAGAAGTTTTAAAATTAAAAATAAATAAATAAGTAAATATCAGTTTAAAATGTAGATGCATCAAAATCAAAGAGCCAATTCTCCACTAAGGGAAATCAAATTCTTCTTCTTTTTAATCTTTTTCAGTACCTTTTCCTCGAACAGAAAACTTAACCATACCCTCACCAAAAAACTCCAATCTGTAAGCACACCCCTATCCAAAAATGAAAATTACAAGGTTATATCTTTTATATCTATATATATCTGTAGATATATAGATATATAATCACCTGAACTGCTTTAAAAACAGTTTTTTTCATGCAATTAGACTCAGTACCTATGGCTAAATGAACAGCAGTTATGCATTCACATCTTTTTTTTAAGAGCCTTTTTCTTTCTTGTTTTTGTATCAGTGAAGGGAATCAAAGCAACCGTCCCTAGCAGCTATCTGGCCTTATTGATAACTTAAGAGCCCTTGGCGTTGCCTTATGAAGTTTAATTTCCCAAAGTGGTCAATTAGATCTTAGTAATGGGCTCATTGGTGGAGTACTGCTCTAGGATATTATGAATGCTACAGCTTCACTCCTGTATTTTTTCTACTATATTCCTGTAGACCAATTTTTAATGTTTTTTTCAAAAATACCACTATTACAATAGCTTTTTATTTTTTTTTAAACTGTTGGTAACCTCTAATACAAATCAAAAGATCCAAAATAAAAATTGTAGATGTTGAAGAAACCAGAAGAAATATAGTCTGACGTTACCATCCACAAAAAAAAAAAAAAAAATAAATAAAGACTACATGAACAAGTACAGTAATATGCATTTCACTAGAACTTCAAATAAAGACTTGGAGCAGGGAAGAACAATACAAGAAACATTCCAATATTTTAATTAAATATACATTTAATGGACTAAAACCAAAGACTCAAAACTTTCCTTCCTACACCTTTAAGAAAAGAGGCAAGTACATGTTTATACCGATCTCTTACAATTATGTGGGTTTGCACAACTAGTTGCATGCACAACTAGTACAGCAAGAAAAGAAGAAAAAAATGCCAGTCAGCAGACTAAGACTGTAAAAGAATAACAAGTCAGAGTTAGCACCAGGGAAAAAGAAGCAATGAAACATTTCAAAAGAAATATTTTGATTAAATAGCATTGCTTCAGTTCCTATAAGACTTTTATCTGCTTCTCTGTGGAAAATTCTTAGATCCACTTCCTAAGACAATAATGTCCAAAAAGCATCTTAATAGATCAACACTGTGACAATTTGTGCCCAACCTAGTCTTTCACAACTGTCTTGTCCTATTTCTTGCCTTTTACACTGGATGTCCAGGAAGAGTAGTAATGGCAGCCCTTCCCTTCCCTCGCAGCAACTCATTTTCTGTTACAACTACTAGTTACTCACAAACTTGCCTTTCTAGTTCCTGACCTGCTTCCTTCTATTGCCTTCCCATAACTCATACTATCTTCTCTGATGCCTGTAGGATGGCCAAGTCAGATAACCTCTGACTTCTTCCCTAAGTCTTTCCTTTTCCCCAGAAGAGCTAACATCCCCTATGCTAACACTTATTCACACAAGACCTCTACTCTTTGTGTGAAACCTGCTTCAACTTTAGTTCACATATCTGCATCATGTTCCATTTCTTTTCCCCACAATTTTCTTATAAATCAGTCTTCCAGGTCCTTGCAACTTCAAGGACCAACTTGCCTCCTATTCTTTCACACAAAACTCTCGCTTTAATTTTCAAGGTCCTTCACAATTCTACTCTTTATCTGTCATTCTCTCTTCTACTACACATTGCTGTTGGCATCAACGTCTGCCTCAAAACACACAATCTTTTGATCTTTCTCTCACTTAAAAACCTTTACTTTCTTTTCAGATTGATACTGTGCCTTGAAAATTTTTCCTAGAGCTGTTGATAATGCAGACTACCCCCTCCAAAACTCTGCAAAACTCTGCCAGAATGCTGTCCCTTAGAGGGTGATAACCAGCAACAGTTAGATGAAAACAACTTGCAACTAATAAGTTCTGAATTAAAATTAGTACAGATCAGTAGAGATTACGTCTCTATCCAGCTCTGTAAGCTCTGATAGCCCAGGGCTTTTATTTAGCTAGAACTTACACATTAATACTACCACACCAAAAAAAAAAAAAACAGTACAATGCATGGGGCAGGGAGAGAGACTAAAGAAAGATCCCTTACTATTCACCATTCCAAACCACAAAAATGCAAAAGCTTTCCCTACTAAGTGTTGATTATCTCTGAGAAGTTTTACACACAACATGTTGCCATGCTACTGCAACTCTCTACTAAAATATTTGTCAGTAAAACATTGCATAAAATAAAATACTGGGTCAAAATAAATCTGTACAAATATACAGAGGTATACTGATGCTATCCAAGCAAAACACTGCAGCAGCTGACAACACTACCATGTCACATTTAACCACTTGACTCTCACTTTGCTCATTAGTGCATCTCTGAGATGCTCAAAGAATTGCATCTTCCCAAACTGCAGAACAGCTCTCAGACCGACAGCCTGTCATAAAGGCAAATACCAGGCCAGTATTTTTACATTCTTATCAAAATTTTGTGTGTTAACTGTAGGATATGGAGTATGCATTTCTAAATGAATAATATGCTACAGGTATGATATCGGAGTAGAACAGATGTTACATATCAGCTTAAATCAACACCCCTTTTTTCCAGCTGCTTCCATCAACAACCGTTCTCATCCCATATGGCAGTCGTTCCAAAGCCTGGTGCACTTGTGGCAGCCAGGCAGCTTGGTTCTGCATGGGAACTAATGCCAAAAAAAATCTCTCACAAAAAGGAAATTTATGTTTTCAAAATTAACTTCAAAAATAGACCAACTTTTGATTAGCCAAGGGGCATACACAAAAAACATAACAGAGCAGACATTCATGGTCAGAGTTAAGAATGAAGGTATCGCTATTTGTGCAACTTTTTCAACTCCCAATCTACTTTACACCTTTATTCCTTTCTCCATTGCTACTTTATTACTCTCTCCATTTCTCCTTCCTTACTACAGATACACTTAAAGTGACTAAAAGCATCACTGGACAGCAGAAAAGTGAAACAACAGAAATCAAAACAACATTGCAAAAATGTGTTAGCAACCAGGTCTACAATCAAGGCTAAAAAAAGATGATTGCTAATAGCATATCACAACAATTAATGGTCTGCATTTTAAATAAAATATTAAAAAAGAAAATTCTCAAAGTAACTTCACGCAAAAGATAACCAACTCTTGCCAGTACTAAAAACTGAAAGCCTAAAATAGTGGCATGCTGTAAGGAACATAGGGTGAGCAACTTGTGCATAGCAGATTTACAGCTTGCACCAGCCATGAATAATTGTTTGAAAGAAGCTATGACCTTTTGAGCACAGATCAAACCCAACGGCAAGAACCTCTAACTCCAAGGTAAGTATTGTCTAGCATTATGTTTGAGTTCAAAGCAGCAGTGTGGAAAACGCACCTAAAAAGAGGGGGGAATTGTTGCAATTCTATCATCACTGTGTGTCATAAATCAGGCAATGCCAATTAGCTTAGCTTCAGAGATCACTAAATTTGTGAACCTAACTATTCAATAGATGAGTATACCAACATAGTACTATTATAAAGAAATCAGTATTTTTCATTTCTTGACCCTTTTTATTGATGCACTTTTCTGCATGACTCAAAGACCCTATCTTTAAATAGTATAAACTATAAATAATAAAACTGAAGAATTCTGAATTGTGAGGGCTGAACATAAATTAATTCTAGTTTACACTGAGGATAATGGCTACTGAAATCTACACTCTGCTTTTTCATACCAACAGACAAGCCTATTCCAAAGCCATCCATAAGTAGGTCACCCTGCCAATGGATTGCAGTAAGATGTACTCATTTCAATATTAAATCAATTAGAGTTAAAAAAAAAAAAAAAAAAAGTTTAAGAAATAAGATGCAACTAAATCCTCCCCACTCCAAAACCCTGACCAAACACTTCTTTCGCTGATAGTTTAAAGCTATCAAATTCACAAACAAGATTACTTTATGGACTATATTTTCTCTTCTCAGATATGTAGAGCTACAGTAGCTGTTATTTTGTCAGTCTTCAGGTTGAACTGTCAAAGATACTTCAAGACAGCAGTTTTCAATTTAGCATAGCAGGAGAAGTCAAAAGCACTTGGCAGACAATAAAAACAAACTCACATATTTAAATGCAATTATAGCGAAATACTCTACAGTCATAGGATTGTATGAAATCAAGCAGTAAAGTTCAACCTCTTTTGGTTAACATTATTTAAAGCTACACTAATTAAAAGAATTAGACTTACAAGTTCCTATGTAAAATACCTATTTTCACATACAATTAACTTGCAGGACTATTGTAGTGAAAATTCTAAAAATATTAAGACTATCCATGTACAAATTATATGAAATTTGAGTTTTTCCATTCTAGAGAAGCATAATATTTCTAATACGAACTATCCTAATCTTCGCCCAGCAATAATTTCAAGATGATATTATTATTCTCATTTCCTTGAATAATATCCATACTCCAGGGCCATTTTCCTTCTCATATTCAATATCATGCATGCTTGTATCAAGATTCCTTTCTTCATATCCTGTCACAGTATCAATCACTGCCTCCTGTCCACTCAATCCACTTTTGATTTATCAGCCGCCGTCTTTCTGGACTCCATAACTCGACCCAAACCATTTTAGCAAGACATTGACAAATAGCACCCAGTATCACATCAACCTGTTCCACTTAGTAAACTAAGAAACAGTAACTGTGACATCTCTGCATAAGTATTCCATTCTATTCCCCAGACTGATGTATATTAATGAGACGGTATTTGAAATGCTTCTTCCACATCAGCATCTAATATGATCAAATTAGGAAATGGGATGATTTATTAAATTTTGTAGAGCTGAAATATTTCTTTATATCACTGTATGTGTGGTTTCAGAAAGTGAGCTGTTGCTTTCAATTTTTCTACTGAGGATGTGCCTGCATTTCACAGACAAATTATTGTCTTTAAAAAGATTGCAAGAAGGCAAAATGTTATTAAGCAAATGCTCAGTAAAACAAACTAAATCGGTTTTAAAAATCCTAATTTAATGTAAATCTTGGTTGTTTTGCTGAAATTCAGTTTGTGATCTTATTAAGTCATATTTGCATTGTACTATCTTGCTGTAGGACAGCTTTAAATTTATAGCATTACTAGAAAGCTCCACTTTTTGACTCCTAAAATGCATCTAAAATAAAATAATTGCAATATGCACACATTTTATCTTCCAGTACAAAATACAAAAAATTAGATTTAGCTTACAAAAATACGATAGCAACTCAAAATATTTTTAAAATCATTAAGAGACAAATATCAGTTTTTAATCTGAAAAGTTTGAATTATTTCACATAAAGCTCTACAAAAGATTCATTCACATAAGATACCTGTGTTGGAGAAGTTATCAGAAAATTACTTTCTAACCATAAATATTTTTACCAATATATTCATTACCTTCCAAGACAAACAGTCTTTCTTTGATGGGGAATTGCAGGGAGAAAAGATATTATGAGAAACGGAACTTAACATCTGCATGACTTATTTCAAAAACAAATCTAGTGATTTAAAGACACCATGCAATGGATCTTAACTTCCAGTATGACACTAGTTGTTTAGTGCAAACTCCATTCTCACTGGAAAACCACAGTTGTTGAAGTCCTAAAGGTGGTTCTTTGAAGATTAAAAAGTAATACTACAAATAGGTAGTGTAGAGAAGATCTTCATTTTATTGCTGTATCTCATATTGTTGGCTTTTTGGTATTCAGTAGATTTTATTCCCTGCCACTATCAATTCAGAAGCAGGAGATCAACAAGAATACTTTAGTGGGTAACACATTCCTCACTACACTAATGTGAGTTGGCTGCTCGAGTTACTTCCGATAATTTTATTAGCTGTTAGTTTTACTTTACAACTTTAATAGAAAATTACATGAAGTATCAATAGAAAATTACGGAAAAGGTTAAAAGAACTCCAACATTTAGTAACCTGATCCACATGCATTCCAAAAACACACAAAATATTAGATCTCCATTAATCAGAGAAAATACAGGTTCAAATGTCACATTTTAGTACATAAAACTAGCAGGAAGCAAAAGTTACAACAAATTAATTCACACTCTGCAAAGCTTTAATTGCCTTTTTTATTATTTTTTATTTATTTATTTTATTAAACTTCCAGCTGATCGGTGGCCACAGGAGAGAGTTGTATAGAATGACACCTAACAGGGAGCTAATCCTCCCAGGAGCCTTTGCATAGTCCCTGTTGTTGGATCTAGGCAAGATAATGCCCACCAATATTGCCACAGCTTCTGAAACCATCTGAATTTTGATTGATTTCTATTTGCATAATTTTTCAAATATTAAAGCAAATAATTAGAGTCCAATTTCACTGTAGTAAAGACTAGTCTTTCTTGTTGGTTCTCCCAACAACCCTTCTCTCAAAAACATTAAATACAGAAGTCTCAAAGAATACAAAATATGACCCCTTCCTCGCTGTAACATCTTATTTATGTATTGAGATCCTGAAATTCTCTGTGAAAAGGAAAATTGTATCTCTGTAAACATTCAGATAAGACCTCTGATACCTATTAATTGGATTTCATGATGTTATCACACCTCAGCAACAGCCAGGAAAATGATACCAACAAGAACAGCCAAAGAATCAGAAATAAAGTACAATAGTTTCACTCGGGAAAAACTGCATACACCAAACAAAATAAAATTATCAAGTCATTATATGCATTTCCTGGCTAAGTGGGTACATCTGAGAACATGGAAGACAAAAGAGAAAGATGTGTTATCCTTGTGTTCCAGAGCAGCAAACAAAAAATGATATTAATAATAAAAAAATCCAGCTCTATAAACCAACAGAACCCTCCAGAAGAAACACATTTTAAAGGGTAAGTAAGAGGTAACATGCATAACATTTCCATCCTCTGTTTAATTACTTAACTTCAGGCCTCAATGTGGTTAAACAACACCACAACAGATTACAAAGTGGGGACTCTACTGGAACAGTCTTTGGCCATCCCTGATAATCAGTTCACCCAAAGAAGCCAAGGTTTAATGTGCTTCTCCCACAAATCTCTTCCCTTCCTCAAAAATAAGGATCAAAGATGGAAAAGAAATTATTTTAAATGTAATAAATAGCAATAGGTCAGTTTGAGTCAGGAGTCTCTGCTTAGGTTCTGCTTAAGTTCGCATAATTTAACTTTTTTTATATCTCCTGTTTAGCAAATTGTCAAGTTTAGCAAATGGTTAATTATTGTTTTACTTAGGAATACTTTTCCCTAGATTCCCTTTAGAATAGCACCTGCTCACCTTATCATTTTGAATTATAAAAGTAAGTCTATTTACACATTTTTCGGTTTGTATTATTCTCTTCTTTTGCTCTTCCAAGTCTCTTCTCCGAAGGTCTCAAAATCTGCTACATTTTCCTAGATGCAAGTCCATAGTTTCATTCATTCTGTTTTCAAACATCAGAAACTGTGTCCAAACAGCATCAGCTAACTTCCTGAACTAAGAGCCACAAAGGACAGCTGCTCAGCAGCTAGACTTCCACACCTTCGAGAAACTGCCAGGCAGGTTCCTTACACTATTTCAAAGCGAAACTACACACTGTATACTTAGGTGTTTTCTCCAGTACTTACCTTTACAAATCATATATGAAAGATGCACTGATCCACTCCAAGTGGATTCTTCCAAGTAAGAATTAATGAATTACAGATGCCAAATTCCTATGAAAATTCCATAATGACAAATACTTAAGTTATTTGATTTCATAAACAGTAGCATGCTTGCACTAGGTCAGACCAAAGGTCCATCTAGCCCAACATCTGGCCTTTGACAGCAGCCAACAGGATAAGCTTACAGAAATGGACAAGAACAGGACAAGCAAAAATACTCCCTCCAGCTTCCAGAAAGTTAAAAATTTCCTAAGGCAAATATGCTCTCTTCACATTTAATAGCTCTGGATGGATTCTTCTTTCCTGACTTCTTTTGAATTCATTTAAACATTCAGTATGAACAGCCACCAGCAGCAAGGAGTTCCACAGCTTCATTACATGATATGCAGGAAACTGTATCCTTCAATTTGACTAGGATCTGTCACCAGCAAACTCCACTTGATGCATCCATATGTCTTACACTGAAGAGTCTGATCATTCCCTAATCATCTTTTCATGCCATTCATTATTTATACTCCTGCTTCATATTCCTTCTCTTTCCCCAACAAGCTCTTTTCTTGCCTGAAGAGTAACATACTTGATATTCCTCTTAGGAAAGCTGTCCCACACTTCTGATCAAGTGCACAAGACAGATTGAGATAGCAAAGAAAGGAACTATTTAGCATTGTTGCAACTGCCTTTATACTAATAAAAATGGAAAATGCAGGCCTCTAGTAGCAGCTTTCTGCAACTGATCTAACTCCTCCCCAGAAACAAGATTAATCCATGGCTTCATCACAGCATAACATCGCAGTGGAGAGCAAGCTTGAAAATTACAATAAAGCAGTCAATGTGACCTGATGGTTTTAGTTTTATGCTTTCAACATGCCAAAAGACCTTTTTTTAAAAAAATATGTTATTTACAAATATTTTCCCTAAAGAACCGTGTCTGTGAATAGTAATATAAAGCAACCTGCAGCTATACCTTCATAGCTAGAGTACTGAAAAGCCAGTGTATTTTATAAATAATACTTCATAGCATAAAATGAAATAAACTACTGTCAAGATAAATTTTTAGGTATATAATTTCCATATATTACAATGGCAATTAAAATCAATAAACACTTTGGAAAATATGACCAATAATACATTAAACTATGTATAACAAGACCTGCCATTTATATTTATCACAATACCACCAAGATCTTTAGAATAGGTTATCTTATATCCTAATGCTCAGTATCTGACATACGGGAAAAATGTCTTCATTTTCACTTTATTTCCTTTGACATTTCATTGTTTTAAATATGATTTTGTTAAAAAAAATGGATATTTACAGGAATATTTCTACACACAGCTCAGTTGCTTACAAGGAGTCTATGGCTCAGATGGTTTGAGATCAGACTGTTTGAATAACCAAATTGCCACTACAAAGGCACTGCAAGAATAAGTGTCCAGGCAACTATTATAATGAACAGCTGTGAATAAGTCACAAGAGAATACAAACAGCAAAAAGTGAAATGCTCATGTCTTTCCACAACATTTAGAGGCAAAAATTCTACTGATTTGGTATAGGAAGATAACATGGTTTTAGTAAATCGTTAATACAGATACAAAAATTACCCAGCTGAAGAGCTGTAAACAGATATTAAAAAAGCTTCAGTCTGCCTGATATTTATCACTCAATAATAGACTTCCATAAAAAAATTATAGTATTAATTCTGATATTCACAGATAAACTTTAAATGAACTTTTTTTAAAAAACAGAATGCCACAAATAGTTGAGGTGCTTTTAATCACAAGAATATGAAATAGATTTTAGTATTAAAATCTGAATAGGATTTAAATATTTAAATTCTGTTTATTATTGAAATGATTTGTAATAATCTGATTTATCAAAATTCAGTTTTCAACACCAGAGATGCCAATAAATATTAGCTAAAATCTGTGCAACTATAAACACTTATTTATATTTCTCTTGAAAAGAAATTAGTAAGTAACAGTGAAGTCTTATCATCTGTGAGCCAATACTACGCATTGATGTCACAGAAATCAATAAGAAATTTTCAGATGATTACAGTTAAACCAGACTAGGACAACTTTACCAATTTTTTGCATGAGAACAAATGCAAAACATAACTTTCCTTCAAATGTAATTGTTCCACCAATTTAAAAATATAGTATGTCAAAAGCATATCAAGAGCGTAGCACAGAGATTTCATGAATTATGAAAAGCTTCAAAAGAACACGTATAGGTTAGATAGATAACTTGTAATCATTCATTCTAGCATATTCCAGACTCCAAGTATATGAGATTTTAAATGTTTTTGAGGTAGAATTAATATTTTTATTTCCTTTCCCTAGAGGGGGAAAAAAAAAAAAAAAAAAAAAAAGCCTTACCTTCTTGTTCTACTCTTTGATCTTGATCTTTGAGACCTGTAGGATTTTCCTCTGCCCCTTGATCGGCTACGACTGCGTTTTCTTCTAGAACCATATGAAGAACTACTGCTTGATCTATGTCTGCGTCTAAAACAAGATGATGCTGTTACTATGCTACTGCTTCTAAAGAAAAAGCTTTGCTCTTGAAAAAGATGTTAAAAAAAATCAAAAACGTATTATTTGTATTACAAGTTCAGTAAGTCTAAACAGATAACACTATTACACTGTACTAAGTAATTCACATACATGTGAGTAATGCCTGTCTTAAAGCGCATATATTACAGAATATATGTATTCCAAGGCAGAAAAGGGGCAAAAGGAGAAAGAAATTACTTATTTGCCCCAAATCATACAATACTTCAAGGGCAAATCCAGGAACACAACCCAGCTCTTGATAGTTCTTAGTCCCATAACCAGCTTATGGGAACTCACTGCCTCTTTGCCATATCTAAGCTAAGAGAAACATTTAGACCTACATTCTTATCAGGATTAACGTGGAAATACACTGTATAGATCTCTTTTCAGTATAAAGGACTACAATTGCAGAACTAAAAATTAAATTCATGAAATGTTAGCTTCCACATAGCCTTTCTACATAATTATTTTCAGCCATACTACGTACGTTTTTTTTTAAATACACAATTCCACATTTTATGCATTTTAAATTAAGTACACTTGCGAATCTTATGTATGTGTGTCTATATAAACATATATACTTATTAACTCAATTTTTAATAAGATGCAGTCTTAAGTCATAGACTTTTATATATGCCTGTGTGCGTATATGTTTATATACGCACACGCCATTAGTAATCAAACAATTAGTATTAATTTATTCTGTGTGAGCTTGGAAGTTTTCTTCCGAGTTCAGCCGAGAGTCAGAATTGTATCTTCTCCCCTCCTCCCCGCCCCTCATTTCTTTTATTCAAAGAATAAATTCTTATACACACAGGAGAAAGGTGAAATAATACATACTAAATACATAAATTAAACCAACTCATCCCAAAACTGGAGGAAGGGACACCTTCCAAGTCTTAATGTTTCTTAAGATTCTAGCTTTAGCTCCCTCACAGCTAACTCAGTAACAGCCCTTATACAAATGCCTGTATTTTGGGGGTTTGTGGTTTGAGCAGTATTAAAATATAACACCAGATAGAAGCATTTCTGTAATTCAGAGTCTAGTCAATGTGTTATGTGTTTAACTAGCATTAGAGAAAAGGTGCTGTATCTTATGCAAGTAGTGCTGCAGCAGTCCAGACTGCAAAGGAATAACAGGTTAACCACTAAAGACCAGTTCTCCACCTGAAAGAGGAATGCAATGTTCCTGTTAAATGAAGATGAAGAGAAGTACTCTTAGAGATTTTCTCTTTTCCTTTTGATTCTTAAAGGTAGAGAGAGATCCAGTATGACCCCAATGTGTAATACTGACTTAACCACCAGTAGCAAATGATCTAAGCTAAGGGCAAAACAGGAGTGCCAGGCAGATCCTAAAAGCAGACACTTTGGTCTTTTCTGGATTCAATTTAAGTCAACTGGTCTTCATCCAGACTCTAATCTCCCTTCAAGCTCTGTTTTTATCTGTGAGATAGCCATGCCTGCACTGGGCTAAAGAGATTCATAAAGCTGCATGTCATCAGCATATTGTTGGCATCGAAGACCATGTCATCTCACTGTGTCCCCTAAGGGCTGTATGTAGATGCTAAGCAGGAACAGAAGAAAGAGGGAGGAAAAAAAACAAAAAAAAAAAAAAACAAAAAAAAACAAAACAAAAAAAAAAAAAACAAAAAAAAAAAAAAAAACAAACAGTCTCCCCACCCCCGAACTAGCCAACTTGCCCCTCACTGACTTCTCTCTTCTACCAACTAAAGACAGGAGCAATTTCTAGTATGTCTTCCAGCGCAACTAGACATGCTGAATATTTTCCAGCTCCACCTATTACTAAATAGTTCACCACCTGTTCAGTTTGAATCCAGGGTCACCTCAAGCCAGACTGAGACATAACCAGGATATTTAAAAAGATCAGGTGATGAAGGATGCCACTCTGATGAAGGAAAGATGGTGTTAGGTCAAGAAAAAAAATGGTAAATATAGCCACGTGACCTGTGTTTCCCACAACCAGCTGACTACTGTATTCTGTAAACATAAAAAACAGCAAGAATGATGGTAAAAACTAGCCTTTATGGCAAATTTGTAGAACTACTATAAAACCATCTTAAATTTTCCAGTTAAGAAAGTCTACCTTCTTGTCTTGAAAGCCCTACTTTGTTTCTTACAACAGAAAAAAAACGACAAAATAGTTTGACTCATTGAATGAAATTACCTTTCATACTGATGTTAACATATGAACTACTATACTTCCAAGAAGAGATTCCAAGTTCATTATTTAAAAGGGAGAGAAAGAAATGGTTATTTGGGATGCTTTTAATAAAGAAGTTATCTTTGGAGCTGCTGTTACACCATGTTTGAGGGTTTTTTTTGTTAAAAAAAATGTAAGTAAAAAATATTGCCACATTTTCCAAGATTAAGAGCTAAATCTGCTATTAAAACCCAAACTAGAATTGACTACACATGGCATTCAAACACTTTAGTTTTGTAGCACAGTATGAAAGAGCCTGATTTGTAAACAACTGCAACTGCCAGTAAATTACTGCAAATGCACCTTTTCTCATAAGAATGTGAACGAGACTGGAGATCTCGAGACCGTGACCTTGACCTTGACTTCCTTCCGGACTTTTTACGGGTATATGTTCTGCTGTCTGAGGAGCTACTTGAAGATGAACGTCTGCGATGTTTCTTCTTTCTTCGGCTTCTGTTCTCTTCCTCTGTGTCTGATGAGCGACGCCCCATTTTTAGACTACGTAGAAACAAAAATTCTAAGTTGTAAAAAAATCTTCTGTGTCTACATTGCATTATATAATAATATGTTATACATATGAGATATAGCATAATACCTTTTTTAATTTTCATGTGGACAGGAAGTTTGGTGGTTATATCTAAATCCTTATTTTATTTTTGCATAATGTGTCAATCTCACATTGCCAAGTAACTTGAAATTTACACTGTCAGTAAATTTACATAAATTTATTATGGTATTGATTATTTGTTCTAAACTTTCTCAAAACGTATCTCAATTATTTAAACATAGATAAAAGTTTTGATAAAATCCATTATTATATCAAAACGTTTTCCTTTATCTATGTTTAAAAATGTATAAACTAGTTGTTAATTTTTCAGAAATTTTTGGAGTAATGTGTATGCAGGTACTTCTGATACCTGAAATTTCACGTTAAGGTGATATGCAGTCATTATTACAGTATATTTAATGTTTAATTTAAAGTTATAAAGTAAGATAATTATCTTAATTGCACAATTTGAAAAATGCATGCAGTTACATCAGTAACTGAAATCAACAACTACTTGCTGCTGTGTTTTATGTATCTTTTTGTTTCTCCTTGTCATAATTAGAAAATATTTTCTAGAAAGCTATTTTAAAATTATTTTATACTAGCACTAGGCTGATTTTGGCTCTTAGTTTAAACACTCAACTTTAAATGGCTTTACCCCCAAATCAGATCTAAAAATACTGGACTTCAGACATTCTCCTGGAAAGTGCCATTCCAAGATGTTTACTTGGATAAAGTTTCAAATTTACAGACTTTGCTAATAGAGTTGTCAACAAAAAAGCCTGTATACTACCTCATGTAACTGTTACAAAGACAAATATCTTTCCTTCTTTGGAACTCAAAAAAGATCAGTTTTATTGCCATCATCTTCTGATTAAATAATATATTATATTTCTTATATATTTATTTATATATATTATATATATTATATATATAAATATATAATAAAATATATTTATTTATAAATATAAATTTATTATAAATAAATATATAATATATAAATAAATAATAAATAAATTTATATATTATATATTATATAATTAAATAATAAATTATATTTCTCAAAATTTTCAGGATGTAAAAAAGTAAATAGTGTTTTAAAACTACTTTTTGATAGAGCAACACTACCCCTATACATCCAAGACTTAAGTTCCCTCTTCAAGCACTTTAACTAAT
Source organism: Rhea pennata (assembly GCF_028389875.1). NCBI lineage: Eukaryota > Metazoa > Chordata > Aves > Rheiformes > Rheidae > Rhea > Rhea pennata. The sequence goes on along the minus strand of NC_084671.1, from coordinate 2,257,811 downwards.
GGCATTTAGTAAGAGGCCTTCTTCCCAAGAATAAACAGTTATTTTAAGTCTCCCTAACCACCTCTGTACTAGGAGTAGTTCTTTAATGTTCATATCAACAGTAGAAGTTAGATCATGCATATATTTTATCACAGCATTATCTGTCTTTAACCAACAGTGAAATACTATGGGCCCTCACATTTCTAGCATGTAAAAGTTAAATTTTCTGCATACAAACTTTGGCTCTTCATACCTTTTATCGCCTTGGCAGCACACGCTAATCTCCAGGACAGACTGAAAACAGAACAAAAAAGAAATTCACTGTTAAGGACATTTAGGCTTACATGCAAATACAAGTCTTGATTACTTCAGGCCTTTCACAGAATCACAAAATGGTGGAGGTTGGAAGGGACCTTCAGAGATCATCCAGTCCAACCCTAGGTCAAAGGAGTATGACTGATAAAAACCTCTGCTTAGCCCACAGATAAAAGTCTCTTAAACCTGTATTTTCACCCTTAAGCTCCCAAGACAGCTAAAATTCAGATTCTGCACATGATCTTATCTGCTACCACCCTACACTGACACATCTAAACACCTGTGCAGTATGGCATTCACAAAGCCAGTGTACCGTCACCAATTTTCCAAGGGAGTCTTCCAAGTAGTTACATTCAAAGTTTAACAAATACACAGACAATGCTGAGTTTAATGGAATACCAGTTAAAAACTAAGCTAGAGACACAGCAAGCCTGCAGGTGAAGCTCTGGTCACAATACACTGCTCGCATCCTGCAGAAGCTGGTCTACTGTGTTGTAAGGGCTGCCTGAATCCTAGAGCAAGAGTGCTACCGCAAGCACGAGTCCCCGCTCACAGGGACGTTCTCCTGGAAAGTGCCAAGTCCTGAACCTAAATTCTACTTCATGACTTCCGTATTTTATCCAACAATTGTTTAAACCAAAATAAAGATGGCATGTACTCAGATTTTCCTTGGCATTTATAAAAGTTTTCTATTATTACAATCAAAACGACAGCTATGTAACTCTCATTCCTATGCATCCAAACCTCTGAGGATCGCACATGGCTCTCAAGTATGCAATTTGGAGCTACTGATGCCATTCCTGCAGTCAGGAGTGCCAACAAATTAGTCTTGACTAAGCTTTGCCACATTCCTTGTATACCTACCTCAATTCTCAATAGTTTCAGTTTTCAGTATTTTAGAATGGTGCATTCAATATAACAATATAAGCAAAATATTTTTGAAATATTCAACTAAAATCAGCAGATCTCCAGGCATCTAAAGCAGCAGAACTCTAGAAGGATGCTATGTTCTGCCATGCAAGATTATTTTTTAAAATAAAATGTTATTTTGAATGTCTTAAAGTTATTCCAAGCAGATTTTAAGATAAAATGATCTTTAAAATATATATATATTTTTTATCTTAAGTAAATACGACATTAATATATAATTCTGTAGAGGAAGGTTAACTCGTATCAACACACTATCTTGTGCAGTTACTTTATTTTTTTTCTACCACTAGTAAAAGCTTTACAGAGCTCTAAGATACTAACACTTATTGAACAGTAAAATAAAACTCTTTAAATATGTATTGATAGAACAATCTTCAAATGAAGATGAACCTGAATCTCAAACTTAAGTAGAACTGTTCATAAAGATGAAACCACAATGCACAGATTTTAAGTTAAAAGCTCACAAATCAAGGTTCATGACAGCAAGATAAATGAAAGAAACCAGAGAAATGGAGTACAAAAGACATTTCTGCTGAGATATTCACCACTTGATGCAGATATTGTTATGAGCCAGAACATTACACTTCAACATATATATCATCTGTTGTTTAGCTTCCTTCTTTTTCTGCCATCAGTTTTTTTTTTCATTTGGACACATAACTGGATTAAGAAGCATATCAAGCTAGTGACACATACTACGTAAATCTCCGTTAGGTGTTCAGGACCAAAGAATAACTAGATGCTGTGGGCTTTTTTATTATGTGGCCAGCCCTGCTGTACACAGACAAAACGTTTCTACTTCACAGACTCAAGCCTCAGTAGTTCCAGGAAGCACTGGGTTTACCGTGGAAGAGCGACAGGACAAAGGCACGTGGGTGACTGATACCTTGCATGTTCTAGGGTTTTCACCTACAAACAGGTTGCCAGAAGCAGGCCGTTGATCTTGGGATAATATACGAGTCCTAGTAGTCCTCTCTCACGGGGTTATCTTGGGAACATATAGGTAGCTGACAAACTAGCGTAGCAGGCACTATCATTTACCAGGGGTCTTTAAACAATCCTTCATCATATCACACTTGTTTTCCTGTAAAGACACCTCCTATAAGCATAGCACTTGAAAACAGTCGATTATCAAGACCTGTATCAGGCTAACACTCTGCCCGGCTACAGCTTACTCCCGCCATATCCATGAACTGACCTGGAAAAGGGGATTGTCAGCATAGATTGGTCACATCAGCTGAAGCCTCATGGATGGAAGAATTGTTTTGATGGGTCAACAACGGTCAATAAACAGTTTCCACAAACAAGACCGTGTAACAGTATCCACAAACCAAGGAGGTAAACTAAGAATGCTCAGTTTTGGTATTTCCCATCTTTTAAATAACTGTCTGAAAGTAATAGCCATTAAAGCACAGGGCCTGAATGCATCCATATATAGCTTCTTATTTTTTTAAAAAAGTACATTAGAAAAAAATTAAAATTCACTATATGGCATCATATGCTGAAGCTTATGGGCTTTTTCTAACCGTATGTTTCAAGACAAAGTGTCTAGATTCACCATAAAGATTTCTACCACTGAGTTAACAGAGTGACGTAAGACAGTTCACTCTTACAGCTACGGAGGCTGAATCCCATTTTTAAGGCTCCTTACCCTTACACTCCTCAGATGTAAATATTAGGTCAAATGCATTTGCAATAGGTGATACGCTCCTGCCAACTCCTGCTTCTTATAGGCAGACACAGGGGAATAGAAGGTTCTCAATGCCTGGTGAGGCACAAGAATCAGCAGTTAAGTGTTTACTATTCTCCACTTCATTTGAAAAACAGCAGGCAAGCAGCAGTCTGTGGGCTATCGGTTGCATCATATTAAAGTAACTCCCAGTAACAGCAATTTTTTTTGAGGGGGTTGGGTTTTTTTGTTTGTTTGTTTTGTTTTTTAAAATCATGACTATAGAGCAGTACTAGAAGGAGAAGGAAGAGTTTTATTAGCAATTGCTGACAGCAGATGAATGGTAATGCTCCAGTTACATTCCAGACTTCTGTGGGGAGAGATTCCTCCCATCAGTGAGGCTGGCTCTGGTCCACCTCTCAGCTCTAATCTTCCCTCTTGGTGGTCCTCATCCAGCCTCAGTGTATTCCATCACCCACTTCTGAATTCAAATCAAACTGGTCTGGTCAAACAGAAACAAACAGAGTTTAGAAGATGCTGTCTCAAGATATGAGGACCCTCGACAGCTGTACTCATGCTGAAGCCCAAGCTGGACCATCAAACTAATCAGCTATTTAAATATTTCTGAAAGCTCTACCAAATGTATGCAAACCGCAACTTTTTGAAAGCTTACAATTTGTCCAAAACCAAACAGCTTCACAATAGGATGACTAACAGCTGGACTTGGTAAGTTTTAAATCCCTGTTCTGGAGCACAGGTTTGCTGCAGTATCTAAAAGAAAGGTCCCCTGACTTTTTTTTTCTTCCCTCCCCTTTTCCTCTAACTCAAAGAAGTCTTATTCCTAGAAACTCACACTTCAGATGTTATTTGTTTTAATTTCAACTCAAGTTGAAATTAAAACAAATAACTGCATGCTTTCATGGCACACATTTTGCCAGGGGAAACACCAGCATCAAATTTCAAACCAATTCCTTACATTTGACAAAGTTATAAACAATGCTATTAAGCTCACCTGCATATAGCTAAGTAAACTTCCCGACACTGAATATAAAAATGCAAAGGAGAAGATAGGTAAAGGAGGAAATAAGCAACAGATATTTCTTAAAAAAGAGAGAGAGAGAGAGAAAGAAAAGACAGACCTGCAGTATTTAAACAAAGTAAGGTACACGTTACAATATAATAAACATACAATAATTGATCTGACCTTATCCAAACTTGTTTTGCAGTTTTTAGAATTATTTTGAGTAAATACTTCTCCATGAACATCAGTCTCAAATTATTATTGCATTTACTGATGTAGACTGTCAGAAGATAATATAGCTAGTTTTAATCACAGAGCCTGTTACCCAGTAAACATTGATACAGCAGGCTATGCTTCAGCACAATATCCAATTAGATGATATAATCTTTAGTTATCACAATCAGACAGAAGTTATAAGACAAAATAACCTCCACATTTATTTGAAATCAAGTCTTTATTATAGTTTATGTTTGTTAGTTACTAAGAAATTGGTTACAAGTGGCTTGCAGTAATCATTAACCACATACACTGTTTATATAGCATCTCTGCAAACAAGACCTCTGAAGAAATTCTAACCAATTACATAAGCATTGATGGAACAAATACTGCGAGCACCTTAGTAACCCCTTCTTTCCTGCTAAGCTGTGCTCATACATATATCGGGAGAATCAATGACTCAGGATGAGATAGTACTTGACAAGCCCCAGCGAGAAAACAATGCTAACTGAAGTAAAACTTATTCAAAGTTCCTGATGAACATGCTCATTGCCTAGGTAATGGGATTCAGAATATTAAAAGCAAATGCAACATTGATCCCCCAAAAGGGGAGATGATAAACAGACAGAGTGTAAAAGCTTATCTCAGACAGTTCCAGTGTGTACAGAATAAAGTGTGTCTTTGCATGTATCCCCGCCAAGACTGCACTTTATATGGAAACTCTCCCCACTCAAAAAAATGTTTTTGGTAGACAAAGAGTTTTGATCACAAAAGACAATAAGATGACTGTTTCGCAAGCAACAACCTGTTGTTGCTATTAAATACTTATCTAACGGTCTCTCTTTCTCTTAGTCAAGTTTCCAGATCACTGTAGGAGAAATAGTCAAATTACATCTACCAACACAGCTACCGTAACTGGTTATCTTAGGAAAAACAAACAAACAAAAAAACTAGAGAGTGAAGAATCACAGAAATTCAGTTACTTTGTTACAGTAAAATATACACCATAGGGACAAGACTCCACTGGCACTGGACATGCCATAACACTATACTTTGGCTAAATAAAGGACTTCTCTTTGACAACGTCAAAGGTATTTTTCAAAGACTTTGATTGTGAACTTCAAGAAAGTTTGCCTCAATTCAAAATCACAAATGAACAATTTTTAATAGTGACACTCTTA